>NC_089784.1:37965569-38005569 GCF_040412425.1 Macrobrachium rosenbergii
ATATATATATATATATATATATATATATATATATATATATATAATAATATAAAAGAAAGCTACAGGCCTCTCATGCTGAAATGACGTCAAAACATGACTTCATGGAATGAAATAGGAAATTCGCGATCTCTCTCCGGATCCCAAACCCTGAAGCAGCCAAATGTTAGTGATATTGAGAATCCTTTGTTGTCAGGAAGGTAATTCACACGAACAAGGCGGTTCACCAACGTCATTGTCATTCAAGGCCATAACGGTAATGCCCGTAATTATTATTGGGGGGAGGGATGGGGATTTGAAGTTATCGGGAAGGTGTGGGGAGGAAAGGCATCACCTGTCGGGGAGGGGGAGTGAGGGGTGAATAGAACCTCATTTACATAACTTCAACATAAACTTCGGCATAAAAGCGGCCAAATGTTTGCTGCAGATGGACTGAAGGAAAATAAGTATACCCATTCCGCCAATGGAAGGGCATGAGGCCAGAGTGAAGTGGCCTATAGAGAGAGAGAGAGAGAGAGAGAGAGAGAGAGAGAGAGAGAGAGAGAGAGAGAGAGAGAGAAACTAGGATCCTAGAGTACCATTGTTCAAAATTTAAAATAAAAAAAGTATTGCAGAATTCTTTCTGTCAAATATTCAGGAACTTTGATTACAGCATCCAAATTCGTAAAGGACTTAATGGCAAGGGCCAATGATATCTTCGTTCTGCTTTGAGGCATTAGCGCAAAAGAATATTAAACATAAATTGAGGCATTCAATTTGCTACCATTTCTCTGTTTTGGTATTTTTAGTACTCTCACATCTAGTTTTAACCCGTTTATACTTTAACCTCTATTTCCATTATAAATGCGTTTTTTCTTAAAATAGTGGTTCTTCTTTATCAGTTTTGTTTTACACTTTATTTAGAAACTTTATTTGATGAACAAAATTTCGATAAGTAAAATTACGAACGATTGTCTTTTGGAAAAAGTTCAACATATTCTTGGCGAAAAAAATTCTCGTAAAGTTCCTGACTAGCAAAAACGGCTCCCAAGTAACAGTATGGTCAGACTTTTCATCTTATTCACTAGTCAAAGATGTCATGACACAAACTGATCAAGTCTCTGTCCACATGCTTAAAATATTCGCTAGGACCTGGCACAATTTCACATTACTTGGATAGAAAAATTTTTAATAATACTAATAATAGCAACTGAACTTCCGACTAACAGCAGCTTTGGAGACAATTGTTAATCTTCCTCATCCTCTCTTAATGGAATTCGATTTCATTGATAAAGACAAGGCTTTTTATTTTCGTGTTTTATTTCCCTGTGGAAACTTTAACTTATTTCGATCAGCAGCAACATAAAATCATGTAAATTACCGATCGATTTAATACCATGCACTGGTGTTACAACACCTAGGGTCATCAAACTGGAAATACGTCACTAAAAGTAATTTGCGTAAAGGAAAAAAATAAAACGCAATCCCTCATTTCCCTACCTATCTGTTATTTATTATTTAATAATAAAAAAAAAAATACCAATGTTATTCGTATTTCCGAGTTTGCATATTGGCTGCACTCTGCCTCCTGAGGATTTGACCCTTACCAACTTCTTGTGTTACGATTCAAACACTATCCTGAGCATCCTTGTTTTCAAAGTCAGTACACTTTCCTAGAGCAACCCGGTTCGAAGTTTGTACATCTAATCCTCTCCAACTTCCTCCTGAAGTCCTCTTCATGTTACTCCTAGGGCTCTCTAAAAGATAATTACTACTTCCACTTCAGCTTGATATATTCTCCTTAATTTCGTTTCAGGTACTGGTACTCTTCCATATTTTGTGAACCATGGTAGACTACTGTTTATCAGATAATTTCTGGGTTTCTTTATTTACCACGATTACCTCTGGTCTTAAAGCATATAGTTCCTCGTTGGGGGAGTGGGTTCCGTTCTCAGCTAGCACTCGGCTGGCCGCGAGTTCGAATCTCCGACCGGCCAATGAAGAATAAGAGGAATCTATTTCTGGTGATAGAAATTCATTTCTCGCTATAATGTGGTTCGGATTCCACAATAAGCTGTAGGTCCCGTTGCTAGGTAACCAATTGGTTCTTAGCCACGTAAAATAAATCTAAATCTTCGGGCCAGCCCTAGGAGAGTTGTTAACCAGCTCAGTGGTCTGGTTAAACTAAGGTATACTTAATGTATCAAACGATCTGTCCTTACATATAGTTCCAACACCTTTCCGATTTACTGCTGTAGGCCTACCACTTGTCTGCATAAGGTCGGCTATATGGTTTTTTTTTTTTTTTTTTTACAGATCTTCTAATGCAAGCCTTGGCGGCTGCATCATACCTTCTCTTGTATTGGCATTCACTTACATGGTTGATGATCTCCATTTTCTGTTCGCATTTGGAGTACATAGGTGATGCTACTATTCGACCATATAATTTATTTTGTACATGTCGTGTACGCATTCGTTGGTCTTGTGCGCCATCAACATGATATCAGCTATCGCTTCTTGCTATCTCCAGGCACAACCAGAGTCTGCCTCTAGTACTGGTCATGCATTTGTGTGCTTTCCCGTTTCACTTTCGTTTGCCTTGTGAGACTTCCCTTATACGTGTCGCATTATTATCAACCAACTTTGCATTCTTCCTCCACCTTTTCTTCTTGGTAAGTAGAGCTTTGCCGCCTTTGCTCTCGGACGTAGAGCATTCACCGGTGTTCTTGTTTTTCTGACCATGTCTACCAATTTGCTATTCTTCCAGTTATTATTATTATTATTATTATTATTATTATTATTATTATTATTATTATTATTATTATTATTATTATTATTATTATTATTATTATTATTATCTGTTGGTGGAAGACCCTCTTTAAGTTTTAGTTTAGGAAGTGATAGCTGCATCAACTGCGTTCTTTTATAGTTTTTCTATTTTTATACTAAGTAGTTTTTCAAGATTACTGAATTTTGATGGTAACTCAACGACGTTCGTCATTCTTTGGAGAAGACATTAATTGCAAACTTGGCTAGTTTTATTTAAGATGAATACACTGTAACAGTTAAAGAGGAACTATACACTGGTAACTGAATACTGGCGTTCATCTTCCGTGGAGTTTTCATTCTTCACCTGAATGAAAACTCGACGATATATGAACCCCATATTTCAGTTACCAGCGGCGTTACAAAGTAACTGTTGCAATGTATTCCTACTTCAAAACTAACCGGTTTGCAAATATTGGCTTCGCCAAAGAATGACGAACACGGGCGAGTTCCTGGCAAAATTCTGTAACCTTGTAAAAGCACTTATTATAAAAAAAATAGTGAAAATTCTATGTAAAATGAATGCAACTGATGCACCTATCACTTTCAGCATTATTATTATTTATTATTATTATTATTATTATTATTATTATTATTATTATTATTATTATTATTACTTGTGCTTCAACGGTCCAGTACACATCGTATGGGCTACACGAAAAATTACTTTTTGAGATAATTACTCACTTTGCTTTAGGTTCCCATTCCAAAAGGAAATAAAGAAAGAGTATTTGAGTGTTAACATGATATTTCTTAAAATCAACCTAAAGACTTCCTAAACAGACTGTTTTTTTTTTTCGAGGAAGATAAAGATATCGTAAGAAAATCATCTTTTTTCTGCTTCTTTCAAATTATTCGGAGGTCTGAGAATAAATTGTGACAGTGATTTGCAGATATAAAAGTTGGGCTATTCTGTTGCAATGTTTAGATGTGTTACACAGTTATCAAATAAAATTTTTTATAATTCTACAAAAATTACATTTGCGGAGCTGAGGTGAGACTGATCTTTGTATCAGTGTCATTAAAAATTTCAGTATATGTACGTGACCACTGAAAATGACAGAAACCTTTTAACACGGGGCTCTGTGCAGTAATCATTTTATTCTATTCAAATTCATAACAGATACAGGCAAACCCCGAAGAATGCAGCTCTATCTCTCTCTCTCTCTCTCTCTCTCTCTCTCTCTCTCTCTCTCTCTCTCTCTCTAAATTATTCTATGATAGCCCATATATATATATATATATATATATATATATATATATATATATATATATATATATATATATATATATATATATATATATAAACTGATGTACAAAAAACGGCTTCTGATCATCCAGATAATCCAAATGAAATCGGATCAGAATCACGAAAACGCGGTTCTCATCTGTGACATAGGAATAGAATCAAATTGAGCAAATATTTCGCACGGCAGTGAAATCAGAATCGGACAAGTATGCCCATCAATTTCAACAACTCGAAAGCAAGATTAAACAAGTAAAAATGCGCCGAAGTTTCTGCGGCACAATCGAGTTTTCTGTACAGCGTATAATGCTATATGAAACTTTCAGCCACGGCCCATGAAACGCTTGGCCGCGGCCAATAAAACTCAGGCACGGTCCGGTGGTGGCCTGTGTTGTTGGCACTATAGCGGTCCCAGAAGTACGATAATGGCTAACTTTAACCTTAAATAAAATTAAAACTACTGAGGCTATGTTTAATGACTGGAGGCTGGATGATCGACAAACCGATTGGCAGCCCTCTAGCCTCAGTAGTTTTTAAGATCTGAGGACGGACAGAAAAAGTGCGGACGTACAGACAAAGCCGTCACAATAGTTTTCTTTTACATAAAACTAAAAGGAAAATATTCGAAAAACTAGTGCGAATAGACTAGGGTAAACGTCCCTTTCACCTTTAGTGATGAAAACGAAAAAGTTGAAGAAGACATCACTGAAAATCCATCACTTCTTTGGAGTTCAAACCCATCCAATTATCTTGTCCCTTTCTTTCCCTTGTCTTATTTGGGCCTGGTCTGTAGGAGGCTATTTAGTCCCCAAGCCCGCTGCTCTTTCCATAAAAAGGATGAAAGAAGAGGACTGGGAGTACGGGTACCGTCCATTCCTTATAGAAACCAAGTGGCAATGAAACCCACAAAAAACCTTCACAGTCGGGGGCAAGCGGCAATACGATAACATGAGGTTACAAGCCCAAAAAAAACTAATAAGTCAAAGAGTACAATGAAATAAAGGGACCAGCCATGAACAACAAGATGAAGACGTTAGGAATAATGGGAAAGATAACTTAGGTCATCCATGTTTCTCAAACAAAGAAATTCAAGACTTTTTCAAGGAAAAAGTGTTGGCAAATACGAAAGAATCCAAGGTTATTGCTCCCCTTTTCTCTCTCTCCTTTTTCGCAAGAATGTTGGAGCTGCCAAGTCGAGCGGAATGTCCAAATCGAATTTGAGGAACAGAAAATCAAATGACGAAAATTCAGGGCTTTGAAAATCAGGAGAGAGAGAGAGAGAGAGAGAGAGAGAGAGAGAGAGAGAGAGAGAGAGAGAGAGAGAGAACAAATATTTCTACGCTCAAATAGTGTAAGAATGACTACAGAGATTTTTCTAAACAAATAGAGCGCTTTCTCTCTCTCTCTCTCTCTCTCTCTCTCTCTCTCTCTCTCTCTCTCTCTCTCTCTCTCTCTCTCTGTCAAATTCTCCACAATATTCCAAATTCTGGAGGCTATTTCACTTATGAAACTTTAATATAAACTTCGGTTGTCAATTACTGTGATAAATCACAATGTCAACAATTCATAAATTTCTGTAAGTTTTAGTTGTAGCACACCAGACCTGCATATTAACCATAATAAATATTATATATATATATATATATATATATATATATATATATATATATATATATATATATATATATATATATACTGTATATACATATATATTCTATATAACATATATATACTCTACATAATATATATATACATATCTAAGTTTTACAAGCTTAATTTCTCAATTCGTCGTTAAACTAACCTTCGTATACTCTCTCTCTCTCTCTCTCTCTCTCTCTCTCTCTCTCTCTCTCTCTCTCTCTCTCTCTCTGATATATATATATATATATATATATATATATATATATATATATATATATATATATATATATATATATATATATATATATATATATATATATGTATATATATATATATGAATGTTTGTATATACTGTATGTACAGCATATTTGTTTGTATGCACGTTTGTAACTTTGTGCGCTATAGAAATCCGAACCGCTCGACCGATCTAGACAAAATTTGGCGCGTGGCCATCATTTGACCCAACTTGGATAAAATGGTAGGTTTCAAATCCGTACCCCCTTCCCCTTCCCCTTCCCCCTTCCCTTTGTAATTTATGTGGTAACCGCTCGACCGATCTAGACAAAATTTGGCATATGGCCATCATTTGACCCAACTTAGATAAAAAGATAGGTTTCCAATCCGTACCCCCTTCCCCTTCCCTTTGTAACTTATGCGGTAACCGCTTGAGCGATCTACACAGAACTTGGCCCGTGGCCATCATTAGACCCAACATAGATAAAGGGTTTCAAATCCGTAACCCCTTCCCCTTCCCCTTCCCCATCCCTTCACACTTCCCTTTGTAACATGTGGTAACTAAACTCTAGGGGTTTATCACGCCTAATTTCATGTACTCGAGACCATAGAAATATATTATTGAAAAAATGCTTTTCTTTCCCGTGATTAATAATTACGTACCAAGGTTTGTGTTTAGGTTTAGTGGGTGCGTTTCAGTTAAGTAGGGGGTGTGTTTAGGTTTAGAAGGGGGTAAATGGGACAGTCATTACAGTAAAACCTGGACAAAAAGCACAGTCAGCACAGTAATAACTGGATAAATGGGATAGCCATCACAGTAATACCTGGATAAAAGGGACAGTCACCACAGTAATATTTGGATAAAATGGACTGTCACACACAGTAATACCTGGTTAAAAGGGACAAACAAAACAGAAATGACTGGATAAATGGGACAGTCACCACAGTAATACCTGGATAAAAGGGACAGGCAGCACAGTAATACCTGGTTAAATGGGACAGTCACCACAGTAATACCTGGATAAACAGGACAGTCGCCACAGTAATGTCTGGATAAAAGGGAGTGTCAGCACAGTAATACCTGGGTAAAAGGGACAGTCACCACAGTAATACCACTAGGATAAAAGGGCCAGTAACCACAGTAATACCTGGATAAAAGGAACAGTCACCACAGTAACATCTGGATAAACGGGACAATCACTACAGTGTTACCTAGATAAAAGGACAGTCAGTACAGTAATACCTGGATAAATGAGACAGTCAGTACAGTCATACCTGGATAAATAAGACAGTCAGTATAGTCATACCTGGATAAATGAGACAGTCAGTACAGTCATACCTGGATAAATGAGACAGTCAGTACAGTCATACCTAGATAAATGAGACAGTCAGTACAGTCATGCCTGGATTAATGAGACAGTCAGTACAGTCATACCTGGATAAAATGGACTGTCACCACAGTAATACCAGGATAAGTGGGACAATCAGCAAAGTCATATTTGGATAAAAAGGACAGTAGTACAGTAATTTCTTTATACAAGGGACAATCACCATAGTAATACCTGGATAAATGGGAGTCAGCACTGTAATATTTGGATAAAAGGGACAGTGAGCTTAGTAATTCCTGGAAAAAAAGGGACAGTCAGTACCAGGAGGTGTGTATATTATGTTCATGGAGTGTGTGTGTGTGTGTGTGTGTGTGTGTGTGTGTGTGTGTGTGTGTGATTTCAGAAGTACTTAAACAATCGTTTCAATGAACATTCATATCCCAGTGACCTTCGCATACAGTAACACAAATACTTTCTTTTGCCAAAGAAGACGTAATGACTTGCAACTTCCAGAAGTCACGCAGCCCTGACAACCCCATTAGCCTACTCGAAACGGCGATGGAGGAGGAAGTTTACGTCATTGCATCAAGAGTTTTCTCTCTCTCTCTCTCTCTCTCTCTCTCTCTCTCTCTCCAGAACTGAAATTTATACAATAACTAGGAATAGAAAAAAACAGAAACTAATGCTCGGAAGGAATAGATTTTGCTAAAATGGGAGATTTACCAAGGCGGGAAAGGGGCCATCAAAAGATTTTTTTAC
Source organism: Macrobrachium rosenbergii (assembly GCF_040412425.1). Lineage (NCBI taxonomy): Eukaryota > Metazoa > Arthropoda > Malacostraca > Decapoda > Palaemonidae > Macrobrachium > Macrobrachium rosenbergii. The sequence continues at coordinate 37,973,580 of NC_089784.1, forward strand.
CTACATCGGGATTAAGCAGATGGGGTGTGGGGAAGGGGGTGTAAATAGGGGGTAGGTGTAAAGTAGAGAGCAACAAGAGCAGGGGATTTTTCTGGTTGCCCGTCTGTATTCAGAGCATAGCAAGAGAGGATATCATTAGCGTCTCTTGAGTTTTTCGTTGTTCTCTGTTAGTTTTTTTCTTTCACATATTCTCGGGTGTTGCTGCCCTCTGATACACTTACTTCGTTTTCTCTACCTCTCTCTCATTACTATTGCCTTTTATTTCATTAATGGGTAATGTTTCTCTTGTTATTTTTTTTGTTTTGTTATTTTGTTTAGAATGCTAAACCTGTGGTCATTCCAAAGTGATGATTATCTCACAACTCATTGGTTTTTGCTGCCTTGTTAAGTCCCACTAAATTAATATTATAAGAATCTAAATCTAATCACTGCCTCGTAACTCCATCATTGGAGCGAAGTTTGTTGTGCAGTATCTGCATTGAATGAACGACTTGAATAATGAAGTCTGGACAATAAGGCCAATCACTGGGAGACTTAGCCATTCACCGCTTATGAAAATGAAAAGAGGGAGTTGGAGTGGCTTGACAGTATAATAAATAAATCCAAAATAAATGGTATGAAGAGCAAGGATCTAAACATAAAACTGGACGAAAATCCCCCAGTCGCACTGAGCAATAATAGTTAGAGAGGTTGGGCAGCAAATCAAAGAAAGGTAGTGGGAACGGATCTAAAAGGCTAAAATGATTATCTGCTTTGGTTACCAGACATACGTTTCTGAACGACATAAATTCTTTTTTTTTTTTCCTCTTCGTTCGTGACTGTTTGCTCCGAGTTATTTACTCTATTTTTGCAGCTACGTGGGTTTGCACGATATTTTCACGTAAAAAATAGATCTGCATTTGCATTTTATTTCTCTTTCACCATGTTTAAGTCTACCAATTACGATTTACAGACATCATATGGAGAATACCAGTTTTTTTATTCAACAAGGCTTTTCCCGTCTTTTGTGTCCTTACTTAAAGTATCCTACTTATAAGTCAATTGAAATTGGTGAGTTCCAGTAACTCTCTCTCTCTCTCTCTCTCTCTCTCTCTCTCTCTCTCTCTCCACTGACAGCGCTGCTTCATCGACAGCCGTTTTCGGTTTTATCTCCCGACCACATCCCTATGTTTCTCTCGGTTCCGCTTGTTCCCTCACCACTTTCCTCACCTCCGACTCGGTTCCACTTGTTCCCTCACAACCTTCCTCACCTCCGACTCTGTTCCACTTGTTCCCTCACCACCTTCCTCACCTCCGACTCTGGTCCACTTGTTCCCTCACCACCTTCTTCACCTCCGACTCGGTTCCACTTGTTCCCTCACCACCTTCCTCACCTCCGACTCTGTTCCACTTGTTCCCTCACCACCTTCCTCACCTCCGACTCTGGTCCACTTGTTCCCTCACCACCTTCTTCACCTCCGACTCGGTTCCACTTGTTCCCTCACCACCTTCCTCACCTCCGACGCTTACGGTGTTGGGGTGCGTCATGCTGGGGAGGGATTTGTCCGGATTGGACTTCCTTCTAAATCTAACGCCAAGGGAAAATTCCTTAGGATAAGAACAGCGCAGAAGAATTATTTTACATCGTGTACTGCATATCTGGATAACAGGATCGACGGAAATTTGGAAATTATGCTGGTGTTCTGAGAGTGGGAATATAATGAACTATGTTTCTGCTGCGGCAAACAATAATCTTGAGTACATTCACTGACGGTCGTCATAATAACAACTTTTAATTGGAATGTCAAATTTTCTTCATTCGTTTTTCACGCACTAATCTGCAGGTGTCTCGTTAAGTTTAGATAGGTTCATCATAGATCAAATATTGCAGGAGTTTAGAATTATTTAAAGCGTAATTGTAAAACTACACACACACACACACACACACACACACACACACACACACACACACACACATATATATATATATATATATATATATATATATATATATATATATATATATATATATATATATATATATATAATCAGTAATAAATCACCAAATTCGTGTGACAAATGCATATATAGACAATCACATGAAGGTGAAAATTAAAGACCTGGTCTTTAATTTTATATATTCATGTGGTTGTATATATATATATATATATATATATATATATATATATATATATATATATACATATATATGAACCATGGTATATGTATATATATATATGTATATGTATAGATATATATATATATATATATATATATATATATATATATATATATATATATATATATATATATATATATATATATATACTGAATATTATATATGTACACATTATACATATATATATTATATATTAACTTTATCACATACACAATTGTTCTGCGCATTAGTAGAATTACTAAAAGGACCTCATTCAAACTGGATGGTATCTAATGGAGTTTTTATTCAAAAAGTTACAAGCTTTCTTGGTCAAACAGTCAGTGAAAGATAGCTTGTAACTTTTTGAATAAAAACTCCATTAGATACCATCCAGTTTGAATGAGGTACTTTTAGTAATATTATATATTATATATATAATGTATATATATATGCAGAAAGGAATTTCGTTGAAATAACGTCATAACTTAACTTTCAAGGAATGAAACCAGATACTGGGGATCTCTCCCCGGATCCCAGATCTTAATGCAGCCAAATGTTAGTGATATCGAGAATCCTTTGGTGTCAGGAAGGTAATTCACACGAACAAGGCGCTTCACTATCGTCAACATCATTCCATGCCGTGACAGTAATGCCCCTAATTATTAACGTAGAGATTCTGAAGTTATCTCCACCGGAAGGGCTTGGGGAGGGAAGGCCCAACCTGCCGGGGAGTGGGGTGAGGGGTGAATGGAATCCCAATTTGCATAACTTCAACATAAACTTCGGCATAAAACTGGGCGAATTTTCGCTGCAGATGGACAGAGGCAAAATATGTATATCCACTCCATCAATGAAAATGCATAAGGCCATAGTAAAGTGGCCTGGAGAGAGAGAGAGAGAGAGAGAGAGAGAGAGAGAGAGAGAGAGAGAGAGAGAGAGAGAGAATAGGATCTCAGAGAAACGGAATGAGAGGTGCATTATGCATGAGTATGGGACAGAGATGAAGTCGCATGGCAAGCGAATCAGACAACAGGACAAACAGCGACAGACAGAATGTCACTAGCATAAGTTTGACATCCGGTTCTATGGCCGAAGCAAAGAAAACAAAGAATGAGAAAGTTGAATCACTTTCGCGTCCGCTTAGTACAGAATTCGGCAGCCGCCCCTTCCCCCGCCATCACTCATTTTTTTTTTTTTTTATCCTTTTTCAGCCTCTAAGTTATCTCAGGGTTTATGCTACAAATACACTGCCCAGAAGGAAAATGAGATAAGCTGTGTTTTGCAAACACAACTGGACTTTTCCTTGAAGTGCAGTATGCTGCAATATTTTGACCAACAAATACCGAATATGAAGAAAATTGCACTGGATTGTAAATTGCTTAGTCAAACACATATCATTATCATCACTTATACGGAAAAAACGATCAAATAAACTCACTTGCAAGTAAAATCTTGTGAAAAAAAAAGAAACACAGGGAATGGGGTAATATAACAGATGAAATGGCAGACAGAACTGACGAATAACTTAATACATAAATAGTCAGAATAACATAGGTCAGAAAAAGGCAAATAAGTCTGGCCCTTGGAAGGAACACTATAGCCTCTTTTTCACTTATGGTGCAACTTCTAAAACACCACAGGGGACGCGTTCCATAGTTCCGAACTTGTTAGCATTACTAAGTAGTTTAATCAGTGGTCGGGTTATAATAACAACAATAATAATAATAATAATAATAATAACACAGATGATGATGACTTTACGTACTGGAAAGTGAGAATCGTATCAAGTCGACGCAAAGCGAACGGTGACGAAGAGCACAACAGCAGTCAGGCAATACGAGACAAATGATGATCTTTTTTTAACGTGCTTTTTCCCATTTGTATGGGGTAAGCACGATGCCTTCTTTTGAAGGACTTTGATTTGGCTTTGGGGTAGACTTTGTAGTCTCGATCGGCTGCCCTGCCTGTCATCGCTTGGACCCCGGTAGCGTATGTATATGTATTGTACCAGTCACCAGCGCCTTTTCTCCCAGCAGCGAGGAGACGTTGCGCGGTTAGGTCGACAGTCGAGAAGTGTGAGGTGTCTGATAATCTTCATAAATGGAACCGTTATAGGATTCTGGTAATATTATTTCTCTTGTGGGTACTATTATTTCCCTTCTGTTGACGTGTGTATCTGATTATAACCCACCGCCACTTGACCGCTAAGGTCTGTTGGATGAATCAGAAATCCTGGATTTTAAAGTTTTAGGCCCTGACCTCTACGCTCGACCCGCCCCTTTGTCCAGGCTTGAGACTGGCTTGCGAGCATAAGCTCTCATGACTCCTATGCTTTGAAGGTTTGAGACTTCCACATTTTATGCTGGTAACGTCAAACAGAAAACTTTAATATTTACAATATGGTTTCGTTAGAGGACATTTAGCCTATATAAGCTTCTGCATTTTTTCCTCTAAACAGAATCTGAACGATATTGTTGTTCTTACTGTTCAAATTACGAACCACTAAAAATTAAAACAAGTCACTAACACACACTATTGAAAAATGCTCAAAGTTTCTTCGGCGCAATCGAGTTTTCTGTACAGCGTATAATGCTGTATGAAACTATCAACCGCGACCCATGAAACTTTCAGCCGCAGCCCGGTGGTGGCCTGTTCGTTGTCACCTGTAACGGTGACAGACGCACGATTATGGCTAACTTTAACCTTAAATAAAATAAAAAATACTGAGGCTAGGAGGCTGCAATTTGGTATGTTTGATGATTGGAGGGTGGATGATCAACATACCATTTTGCAGCCCTCTAGCCTCAGTAGTTTTTAAGATCTGAGGGTGGACAGAAAAAGTGCGGACGGACAGACAAATAGCCATCTCAATAGTTTCCTTTTACAGAAAACTAGAAGACTCAAGACACTAAAGAACCCGCCCTGCAATTGCTTTCAGTAACCTTTCTTCATCACTGTCCTCTTCCCACCTGAAATGCCATTATTGCAAAACTAAAAAAAAATATATGAAAACTATATATGAAAATTAATATAACTCTTTTTGGCCAACAGTATGTTCATGTTTCACTCATTGTTAGTGATTACTACATCCGAAATGTAAGGGAATTAATACTTAGTGTGAATGCATATCTTAGATCTGGTCAGCGACTGTAACTCTCATTTTTGGTGTTTTTTGTACACTCTCTCTCTCTCTCTCACTATATAATCATCTTTTTATTTCTAATTCCTATTCTCTAACCTTTATTTTAGCTCTTCAAATTAGTCGATTACAACTTATGCTGAAGAGCAAAATTAATTTTCCCTAACTTTATTCTACCCACGCGATACCGACACTCTAAAAACAACTTCAACACGAGTGAACTTGTGTATAAGTAAGGATTGTCTTCATATTTGTTATCATTTATTAATTCATCAGTGAGTTAGATAATCTGCTGAACGATTTGCAAGCGGTGAGAACCAACTGTTATCTCGACTTTTCAAGTAGGCATAAAGTTACTTAAATTTTGCTTTGCGTCACATATAAATTCAACTTAATTTGTTCACACTTTGACCTCTTTTTCCATCATAATTGCGTGTTTTTTTATAACAGTTATTCTTCTTTAGCAGTTTTGTGATACAGTTTATTTAAACTTTTTATCTTAGGAACAAATTTCCGGTTAGTAAAATTAAGAATGGTAGTACCTTGAAAATAGTGAAAAATAATCTACCTGAAAAGAAGGTATCGTAGAATTCCTGAATAACAAAAGACTCCCAACTCTTGCAAGAGAATAAACAGATATTTCATCCGATTTAATATCCACAGATGTCATGAAGCACAGTGATCAATCTCTATCCTAACGGTTCAAATATTCGCTTGGACCTAGCACAAGTCCTCTTACCTAGACAGAAAAATAATTTGATTATTTCTACCAACTGCACTTAAGACTAACAGCTGTTTTGGAGACCTTCGTAAACTGACCTCTTACCCTCTTCGTGAAATTCGATTTCTTTGATAAAACCTTTTCGCCTTTTTTTATTCTTTCTTTTCTTTCCTGTGGAAACTGACTCATCGCGATCCGTAACAACATAAAACACGTGTGATACTGGTCGATCTACATGCATTGGCGTTACAGCACCAGGGGTAATCAAACCAGAAAAACAACGAAATAAGAAATTTGCATAAAGGAAGAAAGAAAAAAACTGTGAACAAAATCCCTAACTTTCCTTCGTATCTCTTATTACCATAAGAGCATCACAAAAAACAGCGCCAAAGTAGTTTATTATTTCTCTTGTAATGTTTCTAGGCTGTTCGTATTTCCAAGTCTGCATTCAGGCTGCAACCTGCCTCCTGAGGATCTGACTCCCACCAGCCTATTTTGTTAGGATTCCAACACTCTCCTAAGTAGCCTTGTTATCAACGTCAGTATATTTTCCTAGAGCAAACCCATTTCGTGGTTTGTGCATCCAATCCTCTCCAGGTTACACCTGAAGTCCTCCTTGATTACTCCTAGTGCTGTCAAAACGATAATCACATCTTCCATTTCTGTTAGCCATTCTCTCCTTACTCTAACTTTAGATCCTGGTACCTTTCCATCTCTAGTGTCCCATAATAGGCTTCATCTTTTCAGATACTTTCTGGGTTCCTTTATTCACCACGATTAGGTCTGGTATTCGAGCCTGCATCACGTGGGCCGCCCTTACGTTATAGTTCCAGAGTAACTTGTCTTTTTAGTTTTCCCGCACTTCTCTGGTATATTGCTGTACCACTTATCAGTAAATAGTAGGCTTATTTATATGCAAATCTTCCAATGCAAGGCCCTGGTGGCTGTCATTTCTTCTCATGTGTTATTTTGAGCTAATGCTGGTCCATTTCCTTGTTATGTGGTTGATGATCTCCGTTTTTTTTCGCAAGTGAATCACAAAAGGGATATTACTAGTTGGATATCTACTGACTCGGCTTGTGGGCCATCAACATAGTCAGCCATTGCCAACTCCTATCCCCAGCTAAACTCCGAGTCTGCCTCTGGTAGTGCCAGCATTTGTTGGTTTTACCATTTCACTCTCCTTTGGCTTGTAGCCTTCCCTTATACGTGTTAGCTTCTTATCAACAAACTTTCCATTCTCCTCTTATTGGTAAGTAGAGCCCTGACATCTTTGCTCTTATTATTATTATTATTATTATTATTATTATTATTATTATTATTATTATTATTATTATTATTATTACTTTTACTTCAAAGGTCTACGGACCGTTATTACAGGCCATAAAAATGCCTTTTAGATACAATTATTCAGTTTGCTCTATGTTCCTAATTAATAATAAATAAGGAGAAAGTATTGAAGAGTTAACTTAATATTCCTTAAAAGCAACCTAAAGACTCCCTAAACTGACCGTTCCTTCGAGGAGAACAGCAAATATAAAGACGTCTGAAGAAAATAATTTTTTTCCCCTTGTCAATCCAAATTATTCGGAAGCCTAACAATAAAATATGACAGTAATTTACGTATATATAAAGCTGGACTATTTTGTTACAAGACTAACATGTATTTCACAATCATAATGCAAAAATTACCATAATTCTAAAAAGCTAAATTTACGGAGGTGTGTTGAATAATTGTAATACCATTTTAAAATTTTCAATAAATATTTATGATCACTCAACACTGAAGAAACCTTTTGACACGGTTCCCAGTATGTTAATCACCATATTCTAATTAAATTTATAAAGTATTCTACGTAGTCTATCGCAGCACGAATATGTATACATAAATACATACATACATACATACATACATACATACATACATACATACATACATACATACATACATACATACATACATACATACATACATATATCGAGGGCTGGTGTATAAAGAGCAGCTTCTGCTCATCCTGACACTTCGATATTCCAAATGGAATTGGATTAGTCAGAAAAACGTTGTTTTCATTTGTAACCTCAGAAAAAAATTAACTCCAGCAAATATTTCAAATAGCAAAGAAATTAGAATAAGGATAACCATCAGTTTTAAAAACTGGAAAACAAGATTAAAAAGATAAATATTCCGAAAACTTGTGGAATTCGGCTCGGGCAAACATCCACGTCATCTTTAGCGTGGAAAACCAAACGCTGAAAAAGAATCGCCGAAGATCTGCCGCTTTTTATTTCCAAGTCTTTCATTCGTCTTTTTCGGGCCTGGTCTACATAAGGTTACTTGTTCCCCATGCCCGCTGTCCGTTTCATAAAAAAAGAATAAAAGCGTATGAATTATGCCAGTTCCTTGTAGAAACTATTCAATAATAAAATTCACACTTAACTTTAACAGATGTATGCAAGCAGCACTGGGTCATTATAAGATGGAAGCTCCTTAAAATAAACATGAAGGAGTATAATATAAGGGATCTGCCATCAAGCGAACAAGACGAAGCCCTTGGGAAAGATGACTTAGGTCATCGATGTTCCTCACACAAAGGAATTCAAGGCCATTTTAGAGATAATTTTTTTGCAAACACGAAAGAAATCCAAGATGTTGCTGCTTCTTTGCTCTTTCTCCATTTTCCTAAAAATGGGGGAGCTCCCAATTCGAGCGGAATGTCCAAACCGAATTTGGGGAACGGAAAATCAAATGACTAAAACTGAGGGTTCTTAAAACGAAGAGAGAATTTCTCTCTCTCTCTCTCTCTCTCTCTCTCTCTCTCTCTCTCTCTCTCTCTCTCTCTCTCTCTCTCTTCATAATATTCTCCAAATGAGTCCAAATAATTTGTTTGAAGCATATCGATCTGGAAACTATTTCACTTATGAAACTTGAATACTGTATAAACTTCGTATATCAATTAGATGACCGTTACTAATATCAACTACCCAAGAATTTCTGTTGAATTTCAGATATTTCACTAGACTGTATCTAGCTTCTTCCCTAATGTAGGAAGAAGATCAGTGGTAGACTCTGAAAAAGACTTTGAAGAAAAGACAACCTTCAGAGTCTGCATCCAGTTGATGCTAAACATCCACATAATGAGTGCAATGGGAGACCAAAACACAGCCGACCGGTCGCTGCTACGGACAGTGGGTTGCAGTGTGGCACAAGACCCCACGAAGTAAGCGTACATTCATTGCATCATCAGAAATACGAACGATAACTCTGCCACTTGAAAGGTTCAATTACCGGGTGACAGAAAGTCCAATAAAAAAACTAATTAGCTGTTGAGAAGCGCATCGACCAACTCCTCAAATAACAAGAAAATGAGCATATCAACGCTTCAGTTACTCAAAATTGCTGCTTGCTTATCATATTTGTATCATGTTTTTTCTTGAATTTGCATTTAAACGAAAATAACCCACATGTTTATTTTGACCACAAATCCATTTATTAGTGACCGCACGCAAAAAGAATTAATAAAACTGTCAGTAACCAAGAAGGCTATATTTTCAACACTCCAAAGCAGGCTCTCTCTCTCTCTCTCTCTCTCTCTCTCTCTCTCTCTCTCTCTCTCTCTCTCTCTCTCTCTCTCTTTGCTTCAATGTGTCTGAGGTTTAACACCTATGGTGATTCCTCCTATTCTGTCTCAGATAGCGACCCTCATAAGAGCATAAACAATCAAGTCTTAGTAATTAAATAGGCCTTTGTCACGTCCAGAAAATTATAGCGTTTCAGCGGAGTCACAAAAGAGTCTATGACAATTCACCAAAACTTCAGAATGAATGACCATGGGCTGCATTCACCGCAAATGAATTTCGTGGTTCGACCGGGACACAAATGTACACAATTGACGAAAAATTAATAGTTATTTATCACTCTACAGAACTGAGACACAAATGCAAACAATTGACGAAAAATTAGTAGTTATTTATCACTCTACAGAACTGACATAAAACTATTCACATTCTCTATTCTCAAAACAAGGTGTCAAAATCCAAATGATTTTCCGGAATTTAAATTTTCAGATTTCAAAGGGACGAATCAGGACAAAGTCACATTCATTTCAACAGAACTTTGTAAAAGCAACAGTGGCACTGTGATTGTGTTTCCTTTTATTTTATCAATAATAAATGGCTAACACTTGCTTCGACACATACTGGAGTCGTTTATTTTTAACACCTAATTATTTTTGTTGGAAACGAATAACTCTTCGGTTGTAAATTATACACATTTTACATTAATTCCTAGTTCCTCGTTGGACAGGTCGGTATAGTTCTCGGATAGCACTTGGCTGGCCCACGTTCGAGTCCCCGACCGGCCAATGAAGAATTAGAGGAATTTATTTCTGGTGACAGAAATTCATTTCTCGTTGTAATGTGGTTCGGACTCCACAATAAGCTGTAGTTTCCGTTGCTAGGTAACCAATTGGTTCTTAGCCACGTAAAATAAAATCTAATCCTTCGGGCCAGCCCTAGGAAAGCTGTTAATCAGCTCAGTGGTCTGGTTAAACTAAGGTACAGTTAACTTACATTAATTTCTCTGGCAATCATCTAACTTAAGCAACAAGATTATATTCTTTAAAAAGTCCGACACCTCTTTTTCCATATTGGAATACATAGCCTGCTACATGAAACGTATCTCGCCTTTCTTTAAGGCTTCCAAATATCTACTGATTTCATTATTACCTATCTTTGAAAAAATTTTAACCAGTAATCCGAACAACTTCCTTAAATTCTTAACTTTTTAGGAGAATTATGCAATCAATAGTAAGTCTATCAAACACCGCTATAAGCTTACTGAAAGCCTAAGCCCTTGAAAACCTAGGCCACCACCAACTGCTGAAACCTCTCGACAGATCTTTTGGAAACTAGCAATGTCATTCAAGAGCCAGTATTCATGATTTTATTATTGAAGTAATAATTCTATTCATTAATCTCTGTCGCTATTCTTAGTATTTATACTTTTAATTACTGTCATTTATATTCTTCTCATATTCTCCAAGATGACTACACCTTGAATAACCTCGACAATTTGAACACATAACGAAGAAACTATCGAATATATATATAGAACAATGCTTAAGAGTTTGTCACTTCACTAACCATCCGCTCCCTCAAAACGAGAGCAGAAGCCTGTAATATACCCATCCATAAAAAATGACGGTATGATAAGAGAGGGGCAATAGGAGCTCAGATACCGAGGTACTTGGGATATAATGGCCGAAACAGTGAGAATCAACTACTGCTAGACAGTAAATTCAGAGAACTTCGAAGGTCTTTGATATTTCTGAAGCTAAATGTTCTGCATCGCATCAGTTACGCTTCGAACTGAAATCAGCCTTCATTTGAACACTAGTGAATTATTTTACGGAAATTTTCTTTCTATTATAAATGCTATAGTTAGCACAGTTTCAGGAAATACATGGGCCACTTAACAAAAGAGATAAAATTTGTGCTTGAAAGAATATTTAGCCAAAGCAGTGACGGAGTTTTTGTTATTAGAAATGTATAAGATACAGACCGACGTTAAGTCACTATCAGCAATTTATTCATTTTGAGGCGTTTTACTTGAAAACCTTTCAGTATTTTAAATATATTGATACAAACACACACACACACACACGTCTTCGTCTTCTTTGTCTTCAGCTTTGCCCATTTCTATAAGGGTTCTCTGTTTCCTATCAGCCTTCTCCACCTTCCTTTGTCCAATGCATCTTGACTTCTTAAACCTTTCTCCCGCATGTCGGCATTTGCTATTTTATCCCTCCTTCTGAACTTCGGCCTTCCTCTTCTTCTCCTCTTTCCCTCCGCCTCCATGCTCATAACGCTTTACACACATGATCTCTCCGCATGACACGACCATACCACTGTAGTCTTCGTTCCTGGGCTTTCTTCGAGACTTCGACACACACATGTATGTATGTATATATATATATATGTATGTATATATATATATATATATATATATATATATAAATGTGTGTGTGTGTGTGTGTGTGTGTGTGTGTGTGTGTGTGTGTGTTTCAGTGTGCTTATCACTAGCACCCTACGTCCAACGTAGTAGCCATCCGACCGTACACAAAATTTTTCTTGATTTTAAATATTAAGCCAAAAGCATTTTATTTATTAAGTTACTTTCTCCCGTGTAAGGGTATCCAGTAAGTCTCCCATGTGTTATCCCTAAAATACATTGGTCCTCATTCCAGTCAGTATAAGAGTACTTTACATGATACTATATTTCCCTGTGTGCACAGGACTTGTGGTTTGATATTTAAAATAAAATAAGATTAAATAAATAAAATAGCATTATATATATATATATATATATATATATATATATATATATATATATATATATATATATATATATATATATATATATATATATATATATTTCCTCAGCCACACAGATTTTTCACTCAACACACATTCACAAAGGCATTTCTTGTAGACTGAAGGCATAAAGAAAAACTCTGTTTGCTCTATTCCGAACTGTACACAGAAAAGGCCCTAAACTGTTAACTAGCTTTTCATTGCAATATTAGATCGGTCACAAATAAATAAAGATAAGTGATCTACCCAACAGGAACTGAATAACTAGAAGCGCTAACCCAGTGACGTGAAAGATTGTGATTCCTCTATTGCCAATGTCACTACTCTTTTCCCAAATCTGAGCGGGGATTTGAAGAAGCCTTATCCGTATCGCCCATTCTATTCAGTTAAGATGTGAAAGATCATACTTAATTTATAAAAAGATACTAAAGTAACTTTCAGGAAAACGCTTTTCAAATATCTGATTTGAAAAAGGAAAATAAATCTTGGGGTTTAATATTGGAAATATTGCCCTTGAAGAGAGAGGAGGAGGAGGAGAGGAGGAGGAGGAGGGGGAGGAGGAGGGACAATTCAATAGAGCCATTCACCAACTTTTCTGATTAACTTGAAATCCACCATTGGCATCCCTCGGCATCTCGGGAGGCTGATTCGATGCCTGTTTATTCATCATTTCCCACCGGAAGCCACCTGCTGTTCCAGAGTCTCTCTCTCTCTCTCTCTCTCTCTCTCTCTCTCTCTCTCTCTCTCTCTCTCTCTCTCTCTCTCTTGTTTATCACCTCTTTTATCGTTCTGTGGTATGCAAAAGTATTTTAGGTCATTTAACAATCTGAATCATTAAATATATTGATGCATTTGACACCTCCAGAGACACGATAATCACTGACATAATTAAAAGTACTTAGATTTTCTCATGTGTGTGAAGAAAAATCCAAACGTTCAAAACTAATATAAAATTACATATAAAAATCTGGATAATTTCCTGTGCGGCCAGTTAACTGATAAGTGCAAACACTTGTAACTCTGAGGAAATAACACAGGACACTTTTCCTTTTGCAATGTAGTATACTGTACAACACCAAGAGAGTATATACTTCGAATTGGGATGGGTTCTGAAAGGTTTTGTGAAATGCATTTGATTAGTTCCAAGCGGCCAAGGGCTAAACCGAACTGGTGATGAAGACGAAGGACCCTGGGCGATAGCACAAAGACCCAAATGTTTATAAGCATTCTGAAACGATTAAGCACAAAAGGTATTAAGATCGAGACTCCCGGCTCTGTACGTGGAGAGAGATTAGTGGCCAGATCAGCAGCATGAGACGATATCCGCCCTCTGTGCATATGTATTAAGGGTAGTTATTCCACGGAAACAGCTGCAGTTTCGACTTCTTTAACTGCAAAACAATCGCAAGTGAGTCCTCAACGAACTTCCGAGTCTCCCTGAATCCAATAAGACCTTAGTACCCAAATGAGCCGAAGAACCTACACTGTCTGTCAAGTACAGAGGCAGATCAACTAAGAAAATAACGTACCTTAAGCGTCGGAGGCCCCAATCCCAGGGTAGGGTACCCCTAAAGTGCCATTAGTCCACTTACTTCAATGTTCTTCTATTCACAGCATTCAAAGAGAGTCTCAAGGCTCAAACCGCACGATTGTAAAGGTGGAGGGTTGCACAAAGTTCGTTCTATTGTTTCCATTTTCACGTTTCCTACAGCTTCTTTCTTATTTTTTTGTCATAATAAACAAAAACAAGTCTAATTTCTACCTATATCCCATTAAGGCCTATTAGGTTCAATTATAGCATTTATTCATCATTACTTATTTGTAAATTTAACGCTTACATCTTAGTGACTAAAATAATTAGGAATTTATGAACTCTGATTAAATTAGAATTAATATATGTTTGATTTTAAATTCTTGCATTCCAGAGTTAGGGATTTAAGGCTGAAGCCGTAGTCAGTAGTACTTGGGCAAAATAGTATTGGCCTACAGGAATTTTTAAGCCCTCATGGACTTTGAGTGTGCGTAAATGTGCTTATAGAGGGGATGCATGTCATAAATGGGTTTAAAGGGCGTAGAAGGAACTTTATCAAAAACACACATCACTTTTTTTCTTTTGAATGAAATTCGAGCAACGAATGTTCCGTAATCAAGCACAGTCGCCAGAACATGGCATTATAAGGAGATTCACATCTCACAAAATTGCACGAGAGTATGTTGCAATAAGAAACAAAAAACCAGCATTTTGTAAAATGAATTCCCATAACTATCTACTGTAAAAAATTATAATGGCCGCGGTCTTCGTTTTATTTCAATGTCTATCATTCATCAGCTACGACTCGACACGTGAGATAACCGCGGACAGTAATCCTGATCAAAATCTGTCATCGAACAACCCCAGACCCCATCGCCCTGCTTCCGCTCTGTGGGTGTCGAGGACTTTAGGGCCCCAGAAATTTAGCTCCCTCACTGTTCCAGTAGGGAAATACGTACCAGTCAAATTTCGAGTAAATACAACACTGAATGATCAGCTGCATGACCTACGTTCTATTGACTGGTAATCCTAAATAGCCAACAAAAGAACATACGCAAACTAAAAGGTAACAATTAATCCGAGATACGTCTCATATAAATAAAATTAAAGTAACAAAACAACTTCACATCAGTATTAAGGACTAAATGCAGACAAATCAACAACTGACATACTAGCTGGATTATCTACAAATTCTTAACCTCAAGAAGCACTGTCGAGCAGAGGAACATCTCTTGACTGACTCACGTTACAGCTTAATCGGAGATGTGGAGATTAACTGCTTCAAACCCCATGACAAATCATCAAACAAAATAAAAGACAGATGGACTAAATGACAAAAATACAGTAATGCTAACATGCGTGTTGTTATATTTCAAATGCTTACAAAAGTGATAAAATTAGCATGAACTGTCAATTATTTTAAATAAGAGTTCGTATAATGGTCTGGTTATGGATTTTAAATCTACTATTTAAAAGAAGTGCAACACTATATCATCGACAATATTACACCTTACAGTTCAAAGGAATGATGATCATGGGAAATCATAACGTTTTACTATTGACAGGTATGGTTTATTGAGTTGCGGTCTTTCATTTAAGAACGAAGAAATGACGATTTATGCGAGTCTGTCAAGAATTAAATATCAAGAACGCTAAGGATTCAAACGACGTAATAGGAAGGATAACGAGGGGGGGGGGTTATCATTGCAATCCAAGTAAATGTGCCACAAAAAAATGTGATACGCTGCGAAGAGATAATTACATTTTCAAAAAAAATCAATCGAGCAAAAAAATAAAGGACGCAAGTTACTTCGGCATACTTGAGTACACAAAAGGATAGATGGACAACGGACTGTGTTACGGAGACTTTTCATGACGATTCATTTAATTGCATTACAAATCAAACAAACAATTGTGAAGAGTTAACTGTGCATACTAAATGCCACACGTTAAGAGACTAACACAAATATAAGTGTTTATAAGTGTATATAAAAAAGGTAAAAGTATGAGAGAGAGAGAGAGAGAGAGAGAGAGAGAGAGAGAGAGAGGATGGAAACCTGTGCAAAATATTCACAAAATTTATATTCATTTCTAATTTCATATGATGCTTACAGGGCCTCCCGCTCAAAGAGCTGCCCGATTCTTTCTTAGGAGCACATATGGCTTCCTGATCAAAGTAGGTCCCAAAACTTGACTGACTTGTAAGGATAGTAATTGACAAGGAACCCCTACTGTTGCAAATCCGCTCAATACTCCCTCAGGGGAAACACTCCAGGATCTGAGGTTGCTTTCGAAGGACAACAGTCCCTATTTAAGGTCTACCAACGAGCACGTTAAGCTTAAGGAGAAGGATGTTCTTAGTGAACAGGACTTGCAAAAAGCATGAAGTTAACAGGGCAATGAACCATTTATAAGATCCACCCATGAAGGGGGAATCCAGAGGTAAGGTTCACAGTACCAGATATTACACGAATAGTCATATTTCTGGAAACTCTGAAGGTCTGTTAGTTTCACAAGTTTAATCCCATATGTCATCGGTAAGCTACCCGTGTCCCCTCTCTCTCTCTCTCTCTCTCTCTCTCTCTCTCTCTCTCTCTCTCTCTCTCTCTCTCTCTCTCTCTCTCTCTGCAAAAAAAAGTGTTTCAACCACATAAAATCACGGCCTCCATTGAAAACGAAAACGAAAAAGGGAATAAGTTACCGGGACACAACATCCAAGATACGATCAAAATCGATCTAAAAAAAAATCCAACTGTCTCAGATATAATTTATCAGGAAACCTGGATCACAATTGTGTGTCTTAAGTGAAATATAAACCCAGTAGTCCCCTTTTTCAATAGTTTTTCTGATAGGCGATTTTATTCTATATTAACTGTAAAATGGGGCCATATTTCAATATCTGGAATATAAGGCTGGGTTACCACGACTTCCTGTGGTGTGGGGGTCTGCCAAACCCCTTTTAAATGCTAGAAGAAATAATTTATTCTTTCACACGAAATAAACCTTGACAAAAGAAGAGCATTTATGGCCTGGAAGAGCAAGTGGGAATAAATCGACTTTTCGCTGTATTTAAGATTCATCCTAATTTCGTCATTCTCTCTCTCTCTCTCTCTCTCTCTCTCTCTCTCTCTCTCTCTCTCTCTCTCTCTCTCTCTCTCTCTCTGTCATTCACTCACTTTCAGCATTTCCACTTCGTTTCTCATCTATCCTTTATTGGCATACACATCTTCACTATCGAATGCATCATATGAAGATAAAAATGAGCTCGTCACATTTTTATAGGACCTTCTACGGTCGTATCTAATCCTCCAATAATCGTGATATATATATATATATCTCTCTCTCTCTAATAGTCTTGCAATACCGATATTCAGTATCATTTTTATCATTTTTTCCTTTCCACTTCTTCCTGAACCTTTCCAAATCCAATCTCAAATAAGATTAACAGAACAATGTCAGTACCAAGTTGCTTAGGAATTTGTGACGAGCTCTAAGACACTTTTCATCTTTCATTTATTCTTAATGCTCTCTCTCTCTCTCTCTCTCTCTCTCTCTCTCTCTCTCTCTCTCTGATCCCATTTTACTGGAATGAATCAATCAATATCACCCACTTCACCAATTTACCAATGAGATGCTTTCCTTTCAACTCTCTTCCACACTCATAAAGAAATGGAACTCCACATTCACATGAAGCCTGACGGGGAGGGTTAATTCATTTATATGCTTATGCAATCTGGCGTTGCAACAACAACTGACATCCGCGAAAGGCTTATTTTACGGAAGATGGGGAACGAAAATCATGTTTAGGCTACATTTACTATGAAGTTACATAATCTTTTTGGCCAGTTAGATGCTTTACTGGTTATTTCCATGTTGCCGAATCTCCGCCTTCATGCTGACTTTTACAATAAAAACTTTCGTTTTCATTTGAAGTGAAGGGTTAATTTTTCTAGTGTTGTTTCGATTGGTTATTTGCGTGTCTATTCTTTCATACATTTCAAAACACATACAAAAAATTTTCTTTTAACTTAATGAAATTTTTTCCGCTGGAATTTCTTCTACTGAAATTTTCACTCTACCACTCTGCTACTTTATCAATATATTTCTCACTCTCATAACTTACATTATTAAAAAAAAAAAAAAAATTTCACTTAACTAAAGAGAGGAACATCAGGTTCAAAGAGGAACTCGTCACACGATAGATTTTTAAAAGTTTTAGAGATTATTTTTTAAAGCAAAGGGCAATTATGCTAGTTCAAAAATAATTTGCAGAGTTTAAGAACAATGCATTCAATTTTTTATTGCATATTTTTAGATTCAGCAAAAAGTATAAATACAATCAAAATTTCAAAAAGTATGAATACAGACACGCACGCACACACACACACACGCAAACACACACACACACATATATATACGGTATATATACTTCTGTAGCCTATCAGTGGAAGATATGTTTATACTGCATAAGCCTATCAGCCATTAAAAAGCAGAAAATCACAATGCCGAATATATTTCCGCTAGTAGCGCGAAAGCTTACAGAAAGCATAAGTGCTTGTCCATCCACGCACCTTCTACCATACGCTATTAAATTGTTGGCACATGCATATCAGCCAATAAAGAGTGATAAACAAAGCGACATTTCATGACGTGTTAAATGCCGTCGCGCTTTTAAGACAACAATTGCGAAAACTTCCTCTGTCTCCCTATCTACTCAGCTTTGTGTGTGTTATAAGTTGTACGTGTGTGTGTTTCTTGGCGCAGTATCACTCGTTTTCTCTTTTTTATGCTTTGCTTAATTTACTACAGTTCATTATAAGTTTACCCTAATGACTCTAATATGATTATCACACATGTTACAGTACACAAGAGAATATTTTATCACTGTTGATATTTCATCTCTAATTAAAGATATTTGAAATGCGAAATTGATATATGATATATGTGTGTATATGTGTATATATATATATACACACACACAAACACACTTCCTGGGCAGTCTTTCTTTGAACAATTTCTAACATTTTGATGCACATGTGTCATCCACTATTTTAGCACACCAAGTCTCTAACTTTCTGAAAACCTCTTTATGCTCAATATTAAAACTATGAAGGAAAAGATGCAAATTCACTTTTATTTAACTATTCATAAATATTTCACACCTAAATAACATTAGGAGACCCATGTCTAAAATATTAATGACTGCTGAAAGATACTAGAAGGGTAGTACCTTTTCTAGAGGCTTCGCTAGAATTTTACATATTTAATATATTTCGTCGATACACTCATTTTCGTATATTCTCTCTCTCTTCACACACACAAATTCCGACTTAACTGCATAAACTTCAGCCTCTAATGAAAACGAATCGAAAAGTGGGAATGAGTAAACGGCACGCAACATCCAAAATATGATCAAGGCCTATACAAGAACCCCACCCCACTACCTCACATACACATTAACATGAAACCTGGATCACGGTTATGTATCTCAAGTGAAATATAAACCCAGTATTCCCCTTTCTCTAATGGTCTCCGTGATTGGCGATTTCAGTCTCTATATCAATAGCCAAATGGTGCCATATTTCAATATTTGGAATATGAGATTGGGTTACCACAGGACCTCTTGGTGTGGGGTTCTTTCAAACTCCTTTTAAATGCTAGAAGAAGAATAAATTTATTCTCTTATGGCCTGGAAGAGCAAATGGGTATAACCTGAATTATGTTTTCGCTGTATTCAAAATTTTTCTTAAATTTGCTATCTCTCACACTCGCTCTCACTCACTCTCTCTCCTCTTCGTTTTTCATCTTTCCCTTTAATGGCATACACACATCTATATCGACTCCACCAACTGCAGATAAGGGCGAGTACACCAACTTTTTATATTGTCTTTTAATAACCGTGATCTCTCTCTCTCTCTCTCTCTCTCTCTCTCTCTCTCTCTCTCTCTCTCTCTCTCTCTCTCTCTTCAGTAATCTCACAATGGCTATATTCAGTACGCTTTTTTTCCATGGCGAATTCTTCTTGAACCGTTTCAAATCCATTCTCAAGATTTAGCTGAACAAATATCACTACTGCGTTATTTCAGAATTTGTGACGGGCAGTAATATTTTTGTATTTCTGCTTTATTCTTAATGCTCTCTCTCTCTCTCTCTTTTACAGGAATAGGTCAATCAATCAATTAGTCCTCTCTACCATCCCACCCCCTAAGATGTAAATGCAGGTCAATGCTGCTTTCCTTTTAATTCTCTTCCACACTCATAAACAAAGTTTGACCCAGGTCTTCTTTGAAATTTCATCCTCTGACGCGCCCAGACGCTCACAGCAAGAATCGTTCAATCTCGCAAACGACTTGCGCCAAACAACGTTGAAAATTGTTCCCATCCTGCAACACTAAACCTCATTCTCATAAATCGGTAGTAAGACCTGAGTGGTACGGAAAAGTGCTCTGGAAAGGCAAATGTTCCATTTCATTCTTTCTTTTTTTTTTCAGAATCAGAAGGGAACTCCACATTCACGTGATCCCTGATAGAGAGGGCCGACCGACGATTTCTTAGAGCAATCTAATGTTGCAACGACAACAGATATCCACGAAACGCTTGTTTTACGAAAGCTCGGGAACGATTACAATGCTTATTTTTAGTGTCAAGTTTGCTTAGGCCTTTTAACGACTTAGGAGATAACATATTTGTTATTTCCATTTCCCTTACATGTCACTGAATCTCTACTTTCATACTACAACATTGCCAATAAAACCAGTTCAGTTTTCCTCCAGTTAAAAAGACTATTTTTAAAAGTGGTCATTTGTGTCTCTTCATTATTGAATATATTCCAGGAAATATATAAAAAACTTTTCTTTTAAATGACTGCAATTTTCTAAGGAGTGATTTCGACGATAAAATTTTCTTTCCACCACTCAGCTACTTTACCATTTTATATCTAACTCATAATAAGTTAGCAGAGTGGTGGAAAGAAAATTTTATAGTCGAAACCAACCCTTAGAAAATTGCAGTCATTTAAAAGAAAAGTTTTGTTTATTATTTTATATCTAACTCAGTTCCTCATTGAATCGTTCTCGGCTAGCACTCTGCTGGGCCCGCCTTCGAGTCTCCGGCCGGCCAATGAAGAATTAGAGGAATTTATTTCTGATGATAGAAATTCATTTCTCGCTATAATGTTTTTCGGATTCTACAATAAGCTGTAAGTCCCGTTGCTAAGTAACCAATTGGTTCTTAGCCATGTAAAATAAGTCTAATCATTCGGGCCAGCCCTAGGAGAGCTGTTAATCAGCTCAGTGGTCTGGTTAAACTAAGGTATACTTAACTTATATCTAACTCTTTCTGCTGTAGCCATGAAAAAACTACTCCCTAAGCTCAAGGCGGGTATTTTAGGCTCAGTTCGTGAAATTATTATTATTATTATTATTATTATTATTATTATTATTATTATTATTATTATTATTATTATTATTAGAAGAAGAAGATGAACCCTACTCATACAGGACAAACCCACAAGGACACTGACTTGAAATTCAAGCTCCCAAAGAATATATATGGTGTTTATTTGAAATTGTAACAGAAGTTAATAGGAAATATATATATCCACTTTCAGGGTAATATCACTTGTGGCTATCGGATGTGATTATGCAAATACAAGTGCATTATATATATAAATATATATATATATATATATATATATATATATATATATATATATATATATATATATATATAATACTGTATATTTATATATATATATATATATATATATATATATATATATATATATATATATATATATATATATATAATACTCACCACTGACATTTAAACACAGATACAGCATTTAAGCAAAACTGCATTAATACTGATGTATTTGACTGAGACGAAACAAGCCTTTATTATGACAGTTGTCCAGTACTGCTATAACCATCGTGACAGTTCATGAATGCCAAATTTCGCGGTCATCGCCACAGCTGGTGTGAATGCTGATCCGCCTTGCTCGTTTAGAACATGTCTGAGAAATTTACAGACTATACGGCACAAAAAATGAACACATAAAGGAATTCGCGCAAAACTTAGCAAAAACGTTGTGTGTGTGTGTGTGTGTGTGTGTGTGTGTGTGTGTGTGTGTGTGTGTGTGTGTGTGTGTATGTGTGTATAATTTTTCTATATAATATATATATACATATATATAATATATATATATACACACGTGTTATGACATTCATGAACACTTAAACAGTCGTTTATAAAGAGCTGTCATAGCAGAGCGACCTTCATCAGTAATAGAGTAGACCGAATACTTTATTTGCCACAAATTTTGCTATGTCATAGCTGCTTGAATATACTTCTTATAATGCCATCGGTCAATTAAAATTTAGAAGTTTCAGTAATTAACTCTCTCTCTCTCTCTCTCTCTCTCTCTCTCTCTCTCTCTCTCTCTCTCTCTCTCTCTCTGACTGACGCTGCTTCATAGACAATCGTTTTTGGTTCTATCTCCTTCCCTCATCTATGTTTCTCAGTTCCACTTGTTCCCTCACCTCCTTCCTGACGTGGTTCAGAGAAATTCAATAAAGCTCCGACGCTGATGGTGTTGGGATGCGTCATGCTGGGGAGGGATTTGCCTCGATTGGACTTCCTCCCAAATCTAACGTCAGAGCGAAATTTGAGTGGGATAAAAACGGTATAAAAGATTCATTGCAATTTGTGTACCGCGTATTTGGAAACTTGGGCCACGGAAAGTCGGAAATAATTATGATGATGTCTTGAGAGTGGGAATATATATAATAACAAATAAAAACTGCTTTTCTGTTGTAACAGTAACTGAGACTATTTAGTCACTGGTCTTCACAAGAAAACCTTTTAATTTCTACGACATACTTTCTTCTTCTGCTTCATTCTGCAAGTAACCGTAAAGGTTTGACGAGTTTAACAAAACTTCAAACCTTACAGATGATTATAATTATATGAAATATAATAAATAAAATATATATGAATATATATATATATATATATATATATATATATATATATATATATATATATATATATATATATAAATATATATATATATATATATATAAATGTACATTCCGGTTTTGTTGAAATGACGCCATAACGTAACTTCATGGAATGAAACCAGCTATTCGCGATCTCTCCCGGATCCCAGACCTAGATGCAGCCAAACATTAGAGATAGTGAGAAGCCTTTGTTGACAGGAGGGTAATTCACACGAGCAAGGCACTTCACTATCGTCATTGTCATTCGAAGCCATAACGGTAATGCCTGTAATTACAGTATTATGGGGGTGAGGGGAGAAGTCTGAAGTCATCTGGAAGGTATACGGAGGGAAAGGCATTATCTGCCGGGGAGGGGGAATGGAACCTCAATTTGCATAACTCCAACATAAATTTCTGCATAAAAGCACCGAATGTTTGCTGCAGATGGACTGAAGGAAAATGTGTACATACACTCCATCTACGACAACGAAAAAAAGTAGCCACAAGGGAAAGAGAGAAACGTAATAAGCGGTACAAAAGGCATAAATATCGGACAGACGCAGTTAGCACAAGCAGCGAAACACAGAGGGAGGAAGAGTGAAGACAAAATCTTATTTGACACAGACATGTCATCCATTTCTAGGACTAAAGCCAATGTCTGCTTAGTAAAAACTCAGCAATGACCCAACCCAAAAAATTGTCAAAAAATCCTCATTTAGCCCCTAGAGTTATATATTATATTTCAAAGTGTATACAGCAAATGAATTCCTCAGAAAGAAAAGAACTGGCCACTTTGCTTATTTTTAATACTCTACTGGACTTCTCCTTCGAAATGGGAACGCCGATTATTCTGATCCGCAAACACCATGGATGATGTTTATTCAGTATCCACACAGACTGTGAGCCAAGAGAGCTTACACCTTTCCATTATTTAGCACATGTGGAGACCATATTTTCTATAAAGGTTAATTGCCATAAAGACACATCAAAGACAACATATTCTATGATTGTTTTAAAGATACCTCAACGTTTCTTACTACAAACAGCCTAGGCAGTTTTATTGTTTGGTCAGAAAATTCCACAGGAAACAGAAAGATTCAAGTCTTTGAAATTGTATCGAGAACGAAGTGACTCAACTACTGACATCACAGATAGAATAGAATGGAATATAGAATTTAGGCCAAAGGCCATGCGCTGGGACCTATAAGGTCATTCAGCACTGAAACAGACGTTGACAGTAAAAAGAATTGAAAGGTGTAGCAGGAGGAGAATCTCGCAGTTGCACTATGACACAATTGTTAAGAGAGGGTGGAAAGTAAGATGGAAGAGATATTATGAACGGAGGTACAGTGATAAAAAGAATGAAAGGGTTTGCAGGTAGGGGCTGAAGGGACGCTGCAAAGAGCCTTATGTAAAGCTTCCACTGGACCAACAACCTACGAACCATGGCTCGTGGCCCACTCTACGCAGTCGACCATGGTGTTCCATCATAATCCCCTGTCTGGCCGGCCTGTCTTAGTGGGTCCTGTGCCTACAGTAGACACCACAGATAGGTTTGTAACTTATCGTCATCATAGTATTCCTTCAGGGGTCTACTGCAGTCGTGTACTTCAAATTAACATCTTGATTGTAGACCGTGTCTTGAGAGAGGAACCAGAAAGCTGTCCATTCGGCGACCTTGTCCGTAATGTTTTCATACGTAAGTTCTAGTTTCAGTTAGTTGTCTCTCGATTTGACGTCTTGAATTTATCTGAGACCTTGTTTGGCTGTTTCATACAAGCCTTTCTCAAGAGATGGCACTCCCATTTTAGGGGACACAAGGAAACAGAAGGAATAAGAAATTGACATAAGAACGAAATGTTTCGTATTAATTCTTTTGTGATCAAGAAAATACACTGGAAACAAAACGCATGATAAGCAAGGGAGACACACATGGGAAAAAATAATGAAATAATGAGTGCTAAAGAGAATGAGACACTGGAGAGATTTCAGAGATAAGAGAGAGAGAGAGATGAGAAAAAGAGAGTGAAAGAGAGGAGAGAGAGTGAATAAACATGAAAGAAGATCATTCAACTTTCTGATACCTGTCAGATTGATCGAATATGACCATTAGCCTACTCACTAACAGACCATATCTGACCTACAGGATTAGTCTAGAACTTGACTTCAGTTAACAAGAGCTAGCCTACAAATTATACAACAGGGTTGACAAGGAGTTGTCAAACTTTCAAATCAGGAAACTACAATAAGAAAAAAAACTGGATAAATAGAGGCAAAAAATATTCTGTTACAAATGCAATAAACAAATTACACTTTTGTGTATGAGGCATGAGTGAAATAAAACATGACTTTTCAAGATAATCATTATACATAAATAAGAACGAAAATGACAGTATACAACATGCACGCAGTTACCATATACGCAGAGTAAGCCCCCCAGAAGAAATCAAATTACACAAAGGGAGAAATTTCGAGAGATCCAAAAATGGCTAATTTATTGAAATGACACATGAAAATTCATAAATTCTGAATGTAACTGGCCCAACTCACATGCAATGTTCAAGGAAATCAAATCACATGAAATGTTCAAGGAAAAGATGTCACAAAATAAAACAGACTTACTTCCAAGAAAATTCGCTGTATGCATCAATTATGCATCAATTCACGATGTGGCTGAAATCCACAGTCACCTAACATACTTTATCGTGCGCGATTCTTTAAGGAAGGTGGCTGGATTTGGGGTGAAAAAAATTACTTTTATTACAATCACAGAAGAAACAACTGTCAAAATTGGAAACTTTTAGATATAAGGGTAAAAAACATAAATACCATCAATTGCACAAGTTTAGGCCTGTCCTGTGTGATCTATGGACACTGGCTGGAAAATGATGGATAAGTGGTATTTTATGTTACATAAATTATGACCAATGGCTAATCTGTAACGACGATACTTGGACCAATGTTTGAAGCTGAGCCTGCTTTAGTCTCCGCTGACTCGTATCGGTGAGTAAAAGTTGCCTTTATTCAATTTTGATGGTTTTATGACTACTAAAACTGGCACCACAACACCTAGGTTACTGACGAATTTTGATGGAACGTTTAAAAAAAATAATTTACTTCAACCGACAATATACTTAACAAATGCAAATCATACGCTTCAGTTTTGAGGAGTGGTTGTGGAAAATTTCCCGTTCTACGAAACTACATATAGTTTTGGTGTAATAATTTTTATTCACGTTTCCATATGCCATACCTGGCAATAAAAAATGCTTCACAATTTTTAGGTTTTACAATTCCTTTGTTAAAATATTGTCCGCCACTTGAAGGTTCCTCGATTTCTGCACAAAACTTAACAACCCCACTGCTATGAAATTGATGTGTACCAGACTCATTAAGTGGTTCACATACATCTTGCAATAAACGAAAGCAAGTCTGAAACGCTTTTTTAAGTAATATTCTACCAAATTATTTTAGCATGTACGAATTCATACTGCAATATGACCCTAACTTCCAAATGTGTGTGCCATACATGAACCTCTGCGAAATTCTGCCGCTATGGCTTCCATAGAAATTCTGTAATCTCCGGCCTACCAACTCATAGTTCTCATAGATCTGGGCCCTCTAACTTTTCAGGTGCCCTAAGAACCAAGCAGACACTACCACAAACTATTCTCCCTCAGGAAGTTCAAAGGACACGTCCAAGCCATCTCCAATTTCCTTTCATTATTTTCTCATATACATCATTCATAATTAACTTTACAGTATCATTTCTAACTCAATTCTGCCTTCTGACCCTTAATATTCTTCTTAAAACTTTTTCCTAAATCGACAAAATCTTTAGATACATTCACGTCACGCAATGTTTCACAGCCATACAGCAGTACAGATTGTACTAAACTAATGTGTAATCTCACTTTCAAAGGCAATTTCAGTCTCTTTGATTTCCAGATCCTATTCAGCTTGCTCATTGCTTGATTTGTCTTTCTTGGTCTTTCAATAATTTCCAACTCATGAGACCCTTTGCTGAGTACCACTGTTCCTCATTAATCCAGTCTCCTAGTCTTATTTCATTCATTTGTCCTCATTTCTTTTCTCCTTATTTTTCCTGTCAATCTTGGGGTGTTTAAAGATTTAGCCTGTCGAATTTTTATCTGTATACCAATCTCCAACTAGTTTTCATTACAAAATTCCCGAGGAAGGAAAGCAAAGAGCAAGCTTGACAAAACATTTCCCTTCTTGCTCCCCAAAACTATTGCAAATTCGCCTGTTATGGTTCTATCAACATCAACTGTGAATCTGTTTGTTCATTGATAATTTCAATACCCTAACATATTTAACGGGAAATGTGGACACTGTTAAATGTCTTCTCGCAATCAACAAAATGCTTCTGAAGAAGATTTCTAAATTCCATACACTGCTGCACAATATATCTCCTGCCTTTCCTCAAACCTAATTGTTCAATTCCACGCATCTTATCAATTTATTTCTCTAGTCTATTGAGGATGAGGATATTGAATATTTTTACTAAAGCCAAATTAACTAATGACTCTAAAGTTATCACATTCTGTCAGTTCACTTTGTTAGCTGTCTTTACTATGGCTTCATTTTCCAAATAATCAGGCTCTTTTCTTATTCTGCAAAACAGTCTAGATAGTACCTATGTGAAGCATCATTATGCTTCTAGCTA
The DNA here is from genome assembly GCF_040412425.1 of Macrobrachium rosenbergii. Classification (NCBI taxonomy): domain Eukaryota; kingdom Metazoa; phylum Arthropoda; class Malacostraca; order Decapoda; family Palaemonidae; genus Macrobrachium; species Macrobrachium rosenbergii. Next base: position 38,001,166 of record NC_089784.1, read on the forward strand.
AAATCATCTATGCAGTGATACAGTTATAGCTTGGTGTTTTTTCCCATGTTCCCTTATTATTGGTTCCATTTCAAAAACCAAGAATTCTATTTATCCTGTGGTATATCATTCAAATTATTCCCTTTATATCTCTTGCTCTTGACCTCACAAAAATGTCCTGCCCAATGTTGTAGTTATTTTTCTGATGGTATCAGTGACCCATCCCTACTTTTGACAAGAATTTTCCTCTTTCTTTTCTCCATGGATGTTGCATTAATAATTAATACTTTTATATGTTACCTTAACATCAATGCTAGCATCGTCTACTGTTTTCCTTTAAATTGTCCTTAATTTCCTTTTGTAGAAAAAGTAAAATTAGATTAATTTTACTTCTACTACAACACCTTTTGCTTTGTCTTGTTCTTACTGTATCCCAAGTCTCATTAAGTTTTCAAAGTTTCCATCCAGTCAAGCTATATCCCGGTACCTCTTCCTCAACGCATAGATATACATTCTTAATGTTAATCCAGTCACTGATTGTCTGTTCCTCCTCAGATATGGTTTCTAGAGCTACAAATCTATTTCAACATTTAACTGCAAAAGCCTCTTGATGTTCATCTTCAAGAAGCTTGCTGTATTGAAGAGATATACCCTGTAACTTTTTTGTTGTTTGCTTTTCAATTTTAGTTGCATTCTGGCAATAAAAATTTGCCGATCACCACCGATATCGGCTCCTCTACAGTCTAACATTCCCTGGCATAACTTTTCTCTTTCAATTTATGGCTGTTTCATTTAACAATAGTTGATTTCTATGACCATCAATGTGGAAATGTCCAGGGAAATTTATAGACGTCCTTGTATTGTAAAGAATGCCTCCAGTTAAAAGATCTGTGGCAAAACTGAAAAACTGTACCCTATTTTCATTTCCTAATCCTTCTTTTTCCATTACATGCTCTATATCTTCTACCTGTTTCTTCTTTCAAATCTGACTAAAGTTTCTTACATTCAGAAATCTAATTTTATTTTATTCAAAAGTAATTATAAACCCAGATATTCTTATTGCCCACTCATGGCCAGAACTGGAGCCATTTCCAAATTTTTTCTTTCCATTAATGCAGCAAAGTCCAAGACGGATTCATTGGCTAAATACAATAAAGGATAGCCAGTTCCTTGTACTATACAGTTCAATTTGATTATGGCCAATGACACTAGCTATTACCTACTGGCTTTTAATCAACACCATCTACCAGGCATGCAGAGTTTAAACTGAGGAGGACACAACTCTCAATGCTATAACCCTATCCATCATCTAGTTGCCAATGATTTCTGGCATTCATCTTGGGCAAAGCCATTTACTGTTAACTTAGACTTTAACTTAAAAGAGGCATAAACTTGCAAGGTAGGTAGTGCATGTAACCTGAGCTAGGGCCAAATTTATGTACTATCAGCTGGACTAGCTGGACATAAGTTACCCCTTTTACCTTAGTTACCCAAAATACCATTTTTTTAACCTTTTTTAGGGGAAAGCACTGGCATACATCGATTAACAGATGCTTTGCTCAATGAACCATTCAGTTAAGGAATGTTTTTATTTTTCTGAGGAGAAATCCATTACGTTTTAAGGAAGGACAAAAATGACCAGCTAGACCATGCATGGGATTAAGTTCATCACATGTGTGCAGTTCCCAACTAAAATAAAGGGAAGGGCTCAGTCTATACACAGATCTTGCTCATTGCACATCTCTGTTAAACTTTTAAACTTTGTGCTTCTTTGTCAAGTGCTAAGAAACTGTACTATATGTAAATCATCATGGTTCCTAAGAAGGCTAGATGCCAGCAAGGCACAGAGAAAGAGAACTCTATAGAGATTCAAAAGGAAATACAAAAATAGGAAAACACGAAAGTGGTGTCTGATTGACTGATCTGGCACATAAGTATAGGGTGGCCAAACAAACAATATCTATTATGATAAAAAAAAAAAAAAAAAGAGGCCATCAAAGGAGTTGATGAAAGTGAAATGTTAAAAAAAAGGGCCTCAGGCAATTGAAGTGATTGAGGAATTGTTGCTAATTTGGAAAAATAAACAACTAGTGGGTGATACTGTTTCTGAGGCCATCTTTTGTGAAAAGGCAAGACAATTACGTGCTGATCTCCTGAAGCCACTGATGAAATTAGTGCCGATACTGGTAGCACTCAAAAGTTCAAAGCAAGTCATGGGTGGTTTGAAAAATTCAAGAATGAAGATGGCGTACACTGTGTGGTGAGGCATGGGGAGGCTGTCAACAATTATGTCGAAAGAGTTCATGTACTATTAAAGGCTAAAAGTGTTCAAATGTGGTGAGACAGGCCTGTTTTGGAATAAAATACTAAACAGGTCGGATACCACCCAAGAAGACAAGTCACTGCCAGGAGACAAGCCAGCAAAAGACAGGCTAACTCTTTTGTTCTGTGGGAACGCAAGTGGGTACCTAAACTGAAGCCTTCGCTTGTCTACTATTTTATAAAAAATAATGCATTGAAAAATAAATTAAATGTGATGTGGAGGGCTATCTCTTAAGTTTGCATAACCAGGCAATTTTTTATTCAGTGGATGAATGAAGTGGCCGGCCCTGCCACCAATAAATACTTCTAAGGGAGACAATTGCCTTTGTAGGCCATATTTGTAATGGCCACTGCTCCTGCTCATCCTCCAGACTTGGAGGTGAAGTTGCTGCAAGAGTTTAATTTGATAAAGATGAGGTTTTCACCCCCAACACAGCTCCTCTCATCCAGTCCATGGACCAGCTGGTCATCTCTAATTATAAGAAACTACACCAAAGCACTATTTCAGAGGTACTTTGGAGTGACTTCTGATATAGAGCTGACCATAAGAGAATTATGAAAAAACCACCTCAACATCCTCCACTGCACAAGCTTCATAGACAAAGCCTGAGAGGAAACTGTGGCCACATACTCTTGCAGAAAGGGACTTTGAAGGCTTTGTGGCTTAGCCTGTTGTGAAGAATATTATATCTCAGGGTAAGTCCAAGGGCTTAAGAGGTATGATGATTTCGAGGAGTTAGTGGAGCACAAAAAAGAACTCACCATAGAAGAGCTGCAGAACCTTCAGAGGAGGTACCAACAGACAATGGATGAGGAGTTTTCTTCAGAGGAGGAAAGGGAGGGTGTCACTAAAATGAGTCCACAATGAGAAAAAGGACAAAGTTTCCTTGAACAATATCATCCTTGCAAAGCTATAGCAAACAGTGTTATAAACCTGCTAAATGACAATGCTGTCTCTCTTTTAAGGGACATTTTGAAATGCAAGCAAAAACAAACATCACTGGATACGTTTTCAGTGAGAAACAGATTGACTCTCAAGAGGAATGTAGTAGAAAGAGACAAAAAAGAGAAACAACCCCAGAAGGGCAGTTGCCTGCTTTTTTAAGGAATGGATGCTCCTTCCAAACAATAACATATATTCTCTTCTTCACCCTTCTCACCACCTTCCACACAGGGCATTTAATCTCTCAATTACATGCAAAATGAGAACAATTTGCATCTTTTTCATTCATTTACTTTATTAATCTTTAAAATTTTGGCATGCTAAGTTTGTTAAATTCGAGTTTAAATATTTTTAATTGTATTTTTGGAGGTCTAGAAAAGAATATTCCAATTCCCATTATTTCTTATGACAAAAATTTGCTCGGTTTAAGGACAATTCAGTAAAAGGACAGCCTTCTAGAACGGATTAAATCCTTTAACTGAGGTATGACTTATGAACATTCAGATAATGTAAAGCAGAATAACACAGAAAGACTGGAGCTTCACAACAAGTGCTGGCGATCTAGTGCCACAGCACTGGGTTTTAACAAGTATGGAAGGTAGCAGATTATGAAAAGCTTATTCAAATGTGTGCATGAGTCTCTAACACTTAGGAGAGTACGCACACACAGTATCAGCACAATCATTCTCACATGAAGCAGTTAACGTAGACTACAGAAATTAAAGAAACAAGTGATTCATTGACTGATTTATACAGAAAGTGGTTACAAAAACCTATGCTCACCTATGCCGGGAAAAGAGTGGTGCTTTCATCTTTCATGTGGATTTGGATTACGATACAACTACTACTGTCTGGGAAGTGTACATGCAATGGATGTACAAAACACACCTGACGAGACTGTGAGAGCACAAAATGGAGGGACTTTTAGGGGGTGGGAGAAGCATACAATGGATTCCAATAAAACTGACAGCCAGAGGAGTGCGTGATCTGTATATATAACTTCTTTTTAGGGGTAACTAAAGGAAACTAGTAAATAACGGGCCGAAGTTTCTTCGGCACAATCGAGTTTTCTGTACAGCCATTACAGCATATATCAAGGCCACCGAAAACAGATCTATCTTTCTGTGGTTTTGGCATAATGCTGTATGAGCCGCAGCCCA
>NC_089784.1:38010569-38020569 GCF_040412425.1 Macrobrachium rosenbergii
AGTCAGTCCAGAACGGTCGCTCTATGCTATTCACAATACACACTGCCCTGTACTTGTTCTTCTCCTGCCAGGCCTTCATGAAGGCTTTATAAGCTGACTTTATAAACTGTCGCCGCCCGGGATATCATAATCCTGAAAACTGGCAAAATGGGGTAACACGTGTATATTAAAAGAGTGCATACGCTATTTCCCCTCTGCAATACAGTCATCATCACAGCATTCTCCGAACCAAAACGGTCAGTCTTCTTCAAAACAAAATATAGTAAAAATTCGGTCGATGCCGCGTTTAGTCAGTCCACTCGCGTTTTATCGCACTTCCAGAAAATGCATTTGAGTGAACCATCATCGGAAGCACGAGTGCCCCCTAGACTCTCGTCGCTGTTTTCGCTAGCCGGCTCTCGATCTAGGCAGCCCCTCCCCATGGTGCACCAACACTTCTAGGCTCCTGACCAAGTAAGTGTTTTCTCTTAAATTACGAAACCATTGTATCGCCTTGCGCATTCAAAATTTTTATTTAAATCAACTTTAAAGTGGACAATTGATGTCAACTACCGACTTCCAGATTCACCTCTGCACACAAACTACCCATTCTCTGTGTTAAAGCTGCAAAAAAAAAAAAAAGGTCCGCAGATGCTGGAAGCGTTTCTTTTCATCCAATGGTAAAACTTGACGGCTATCAGGCTGTGAATGGGGATTTCCAGGGAATTTTCGGGACGTCAGAGTGTTAGATAATATTAAAACAAATATGTAGATCCGAGGATCTAGGTAGTTATTACATAGATAGCGTATAGCATTCTAGATAAGTCAATTGGAAATATTCACTGTTGTTGAAAAGCAAACCAATGAATATTCTCAACACTTTTGCTATAAAAATCGCGATGTACTTTTTCCGTATTCCTTACGTTTTTTTAATATATATAAATACTTGTTTTTAAATTAGTTTAGATACAATAATATCTTACGAAATATTTGTCCATTTAGAACCTTCATATCAGGCCTATCTTTTGGTGTTAACATCTTTACTCCCGTACCATTCATTTTACGTAAATTGTACTTTGCTGTAAAATCAAAATAATGAAAAAACATGATAGGTAGAGAACATGGCAAATCATATATACGCACAAGTACTGTGTGTGTGTGTGTATATATATATATGTGTGTATATATATATATATATATATATATATATATATATATATATATATATATATATATATATATATATATATATATATATATATATATATATATATATATATATATATATATATATATACACACAAGTACATATAATTAGCATTTACTAGCACTTTTCTACCAGTTATGAACAGCTTTTTTACTTTCTTAATCAAAATCCTACTATATAAACTGCCAGGTATTCAGAGTAGCCTAACATGATGCCCAATATTTCATACAGTTTTATTAGTCTAACATATTCTCATATGTAGACATTTTATATATATATATACATTCATACATACATGCATATATATATATATACATGTATATATATATATATATATATATATATATATATATATATATATATAAATTGTCTAGAATTGAATGTGTTACTCAAGAAACTCTATGAATTTATTTCTAGACAATTTATATATAAGTATATAATATACATATACATACATACATACATATATATATACATATATATATATTCTCCCATATTAAATTTGTCCCTTCAGTCCATTAGCTAGGAAATCATATTTAATGGCGGCTGGAGGAGACGCCACTAAGGTGGGGGGGGGTGAACTTATGTAGGCTTACCCCCATATCACCTGATTTGGGGGAAACCATACCGACCTCTTAGCACCAGCATCGTACAATGATGGGGGGGGGTTAGAAAGCCGTTAGGGACAAAAAGACCAATCAGGGCCGTAAATGGGCTGCTATGCTGACCGTTAACAGACTTGGCTATATGACCCATTCCTGTTCAAACTTTGGCTGGCTGTTGATTGCTATTTCAGATCGACTGATGTCATGTGCCCAACCCTAAAAATCGAATGAGAGGAGCTTGCGACCTTGCCGCTCACATGCACTCTGGCACAGAACACAAACGCATCAAGTCGGTGTGCTCCCCCTTCCTCTTCACCCTGGCACAGTTCTCAAGACTCCTGCGGCCAAAATTCGTCTTTTGCAAGCAAGCTCCACGTACAGATGAAATAAGGCACGTCCTGAAATTGCAGTCTACTGCCAGTATCGTTCTCTTCTTGTGAATTTCTCTCCAATTTGAGTATTTCCAACTTTTCATTCTCCTAAACAAAGCCCCTTTGTTCAATCAGCCTTAGCAAACACAACTGGCCCTCAGGAGTTGTCCCAAGCTCAAATTAAATTAGTTCAGTGATCATAATTAGAGCATTCCCACCATAGTGTTACCATGTACTAATCAAATCTACTTGATAAATTCCTCCATCGTGCATAAGTAATTTCATGTGAGAGAAAATCATTTGAGTTGAATGCTAGCCTGGAATTCTCTTCCAGAATCCTGTTATCTAGTTCTTCAAGCGGTCTGCCCCTGCCTTGTGAACCAAAATAGACTAAGACGTTTAACTGCCATCCTCCCACATGCAAGAGTCTTCTATTTAAGCAGTCCAGGGGCACTGGACACAGTTCCCCCCTTAAAATTCACCTTCTCTGGTCGACCAGGACCTGTCTGGCTGGGACGCACAAGCTGGTTCTACCCTTACGACAGTTGTCGCAGCAGCCTAAGTAGGGAGCCTTCCCGTAGCTCCTAGGGCTATCTCTGACGGAACTTCTGGCCTTTCCCCAGAGTCGGTGCCCTCGTCACCTCCTAGGAATGGCATAGCCAGACCTTGGGGGAACCCGAAGAAGAAGAAGGGGCAGAAGAGAGCCAATTAACCAATAAGAGCCACAAGCTCTCCTTGGCACTCGTTGTAGTAGGCTAAGTTTGGGTTTGTATGATTAAAGATGGTTTGCGTGAATTGTTCTGTTTTTGTTGTTGTGATGTTTTCCTTTTGTATGTAAGGAAGGAGTACACTAGTTAAGTCTGTTTTTTCTTTTTTTTTTACTTGCAGTTTGCCGAGTGTGCCCGAGTAGTGTGGCTTGCTCCCCTTCAACCCAATGTGTAAGCAGCTTGAGAAGTTAGGATACATCATTAGCAAAAGCTATCTAGTAGTAGTTATCTATTGACGGGAACTGTGGTGAAAAGTGTGTTGTTGTTGTTGTTGGCCTACATTGTGGCTGTAGCACCTGATGAAACAGTAAGTGGATTTACTTCTGAGGATTAGGGAGCCTGAGGCCGGTAGGCATAATAATCAGTGTTTACAGTGAAAGAGAACTTCCCAAGATAGAGGAAAGTTAGATGGACATAATCTACTTTGTTCCAAATTAATTGCTGTTGATTTGATCATGAACCATCTACTGTAATTTGGGCTCTATTCGCAGTGGTCATGTACTTCTTTCATGAAGCTACAGTATTGCATTTATGTAATTTTGCAATGTTTAAATGAACTGTTGAGAATTTGTGGTTTTGAGCCCAATGTGTTTTTGTTAGAGTAGTGAAATGAAGCGTGACTTCATGGAAAAGGACAAATTGTTGTAGAAATGTGTCATTATTTTTGCACCAGACTGCCAATTTAATGTCTTTGTATATACATCGTTTACTTGATATTGTACGAAAGTTGGTGTATTTTTGCTAATTTTTTCTTCTGTAGTCTTAAGACTGAATACAGGATAAGTTTAGAAGAACTATAGTGATAAGATTACGGTTTTTTGACAGTTGTGGGAGGATTGTGGATTCATATTGAAGTTCGCAAAAGTTTTGATGGTAGTAGTAGTATTAAGGATAATAAATTAGGGTAAGGTTCTGTTTGAAGGTCTCAGACCACTGTAATATTTAAGGAAATAAAGTAGGTTAAGGAAAGTCGAGAGTTTTATTTAGTTACCTCTAAATTTGTTCCCATCATTCTATCCAATTGTATAGCTTGAAAAAGCCCCTACATCGTGTCCCACTGGCACAGTGCCTTTTCCATCTCTGAGTGATCTGTGCTTAATTGCATTTTGTTAGGTCAGTGTCATAATTTAGTATCTTGGCCATAGGATAGCAGACCATGTCAAACAGACACATTTACCATGTACCCATTGCCTAGGAGTAGAGTTCCCTGTCATCAGACAGCCAGTAGAAGTCTGTAGATACCTCTACATAGGCATTAGGCTCTGCTGTAGTAAGTAAGTTAGCAAAACCAGTATCCCCTCCTAGCAGTTACGTAGGTCCTTTTAGCTAGTTGCAGTGCAAAAGCACAACTCATTTAGGGAAGCTAACTGACTAGTCGAGACAAATAACTTACTTAGCCAAGGTCTTCACACCCGAAAGGGAGTGAATGCCTACTTAAAAGGGGGGGAGCTTTCACCTATTTAGAAAATTCGTCCCTTCAGCCCATTAGCTAAGAAATCAAATTTAATGGCAGCTGGAGGAAACTCCACTAGAGGGGGTGAACTTATGTAGGCCTACCCCATATCACCTGATTTTGGAAGACCATACCAACCTTTTAGCCCCAGCATCGTATGACTTTTGGGGGAGAGAAAGTCGTTAGGGACAGAAGGGCTAGCCAGGACTGTGATTGGGCTGCTATGCTGACCCTAGTAGCCTTAGCCATAAAACCTATTTCCATTCGACCTTTCTGCTGACTGAAATTGCGTTTCAGATCGACCGATGTACTAGGCCCCCAAGCTTGAACCTGAATGGGAGACGCATCGCGTCCTGCCTGAACACACACTCATCCAGCAGGACCATAGCCACACGCAATTAGTGCCGTCCTGTTGCTATCCACACAGGCAAGGTTTCGGGACTTCTGCAGCCGAAAATGAAGTTTTCATAAAAAAACTAATATTGCAATACTTACCTGAACACCTGAATTAGCCCTGGTCACCTACCAGCCCAAACTACATCCCCATAGCTTTTACCAACTAAGTGGGTAATTAACTGTCAGTGTTACCAATGCTTACAGGAAAATCTTGTCAAATGAATTTCCTGAAGTACCGTTGGCAACACTGCTGCAAGTCCCGGCCGAGTGAGGCCGAGATCCCCAATTGCGTTATCCACTATTCAAATTGAAGTGGGGAGGAGGGTGGGAGTCATTCAGGTGTCCAGGTAAGTATTACAATATTAGTTTTATTATGAAAACTTCATATTGCAATACACTCCCTGAACACCTGAATTAGCCCGATTAACAAAATTTTAAGGTAGTGGGATCAACCTAATTCAGCCAGACCTGCCAACAGGGAAAGCAGGTAACTCATTATTCGCCTACTCTGTATAAATGAATGTATCCTCACCTGGTTATCCCACTCGGCAGGTGAGAATGCCTGTAGAGAGAGTACCCCCGACATCAGTCTCATATCTAGGTACTGTCTGAGTCAAGCTACCTCTCATGTGGTATTCAAACCTCCTCATGGATAGAGAATAGCAAAATAAAAAAACAACCTACCATGTGGCTAATCACAGCCTCCCATGATTAGTGGAGAACGACGGACCTCCCATGTGGTTAATCAAAGCACTCTCATGTTTGGAGGGGTACAAAGAACCTCCCATGTGGCTATTGCAGCCTCTCATGTATGGATGAGAAGTTGAGTGTGCAGGATCTTCGAGTTCTTCGCCGCTCGTTGCCGCTGACGTCTGCGCAGAAGAGGTTGAAGAAACCAAACCTGTCCACTGGATCTGCCTAACTTCACAGTACTAACGTCAAACTTAATACTCTCAATATGAACCCTGGCTAATTGAGAATCCAAAGTTCCTCAGACTACATTCATTACCTATGGTTCCTCCCACCCTTGACATTACTACGTAATTATAAGATCGAGTTGGTCGTCACAAAGGGACCAAGCGAGTAACTCTTTTTCGAAAAAAACTAAATGTCTTTGAGGTAGAAAATTGTGAAAACTGACACCGACTTCCAAGTGGCTGCCTCTAAGAACCTCCGCACTAAGAGAGTACTGTACCCCCTTAGCTAAATGAATGCACCCATGATAAAAGGGTTAGCCACTACACATGGACTAAGAGAATAATTTTCATGTAAGAAGGAGAACGATGAATCTCCCAAGTGGCTATTCAGAGCCTACCCAGTATGGAGGGAATGAGGTAGTGTGCCGAGCCGTTGACCCTCTGCCCTGCAAGTTGCCGCAAAGGCCGACGAGCGAAGTAGTATCCCAGCGCCGACGAAACAGCCTAGGCTAGCCTACAAGAGCACCTCTTTGGACTCTCGTAGGGAAACTATCAAAGACTAGGATACTTAAAACGTACTAAACTTAAGTTCATTCTAAAGCCTACAAGGAATTCCTCTATCTGGTTAACCTAATAACCACCGCACGACGTGAATACTATCTTAGCTAAATGAGCGCACCCTATATAAGAGACTTCGCCGTTAAACGTGGACTGAGAGAATAACCTTCAGAGTCTTCGCACTAAGAGAATACCACCTCAGCTAATTGAACGCACCCTAGATAGGAGAATTCGCCGCTATACGCAGTGCGGCAAATTGAACGTCTCTAAAGTAAAGGAAGAAAACACAGACGGACTCGCAAGTAAACTACCTCCAGAATAGAAGACACTGAACCATTCCTTAGAAAGGAAGATGAAGTGGACATACTCCGAATACTGTGCGGTAATGAAAAAACTGTTAAATGCTAAATATAATGTAATGTCAAATTAAACTGTGTTCAAGGACATAAAGCTCGCACCACACGAGAATCGTGAAGTGTGCCCGCAACTGCGTTTGTGGAGTGAGCGCTTATGAACCAGGAACCAGGAACCCTCTCTCCGAAAGTAACTAATCACATCCTTGACAGCGGACGGGAAGGATTCCGCAGTGAGACAAGAAGTGTACACAGAAGCAGACGGAGTTTCTCAACCTTTGATAAATAGACTTTAATATTCGCATCGGACATAAAGACATCCCCGCTTGATACCGGAACCGAACACTTGCAGATAAAGAACCTTAAACGAACGAAGCAGAGTTTTAGCCTCCGACTCTGTCTTTGCTACGAATTCCGGAAGAAGAGAAATACTTATCATTTCCCGCCTAGGAAACCAGCCTAGAAAATTTCCCGAAGCTCGCCCTCCTTTTTATCTGCAGCTAAAGCCGAAAGAAAGAAAACACCTAATCAGTTGTCTTAACATTCGAACTTCTGACAAATCTCACCAAGAAGCCTGAGTCAGCAAGACCGGACATTAAACTTAAAGGACATAATAACAAAGAAGGTCTTACTACTAGAAACTTCGGGAAGATGGAAAAATGTACTGCTCAGTGTTGAGCAGTAGCCAGCAATAGCCGAAAATGGAAGAATCTTGACCTTCCAAAGGAATAAGAGAAAACCAGCTATTTTGGTTATGGCAGGCCTAAAGATGGAATGACCTTCCTTACGACACAGACTTCCCCATGTCAAGCTGACCTGATAAGGCTTACGGGGTGACTTTCTCAAGCTGAAAGAAACACTGTCTAGACATAGCTTTAAAGTGTCTGGACTGTCTAGCTGTTCACTTGGCAGTCGCCTGCAACTAGGTTCATCACGCAAGAGTTTGGATGATAATGGTGAAAATGCGGTTGTCTAAAAGATCTTCCGCATGAGGAGGAACATCGGAGCAAGGAGCTACAGTCATAGACGTCTTGACACTACCGCAATTCCTGATTACCTGATGAATGAGACCGAATGGCGGAAAGCATACCCCTCTAAGTTCTAATGATCTTGTTCCCCCCCCAAGTTCTCAGATACAACACGGCAGTTACGATGTTGCAAAGCAGCCCCACTACTGTGCTGTGCACTAGGACTGAAAAACACCTGAGGGCTTCCTTTACAGCCCTGAGTTCCCGAAGGTTATGACTCTTCTCGTTCCCGATCCCTCCAGAGGCCCGAAGCCTGGGTTCCTCCAAGGTTGCTCCCCAACCTGATATGAGGCATCCGAGTACAGATGAACGTCCGGAAGAGGGGAGACTATAGACCTTCCGGATGTCAGATGCGCTTCTTCTGACTATCACAGAAGATCAGACATGCGAGAATTGTTCCAGACTATACCTGCATTCTCGATGTGGAAGTCCCAGCGATTCCTGATACATACCTGAAGAGAAAAGCATGCGGAGACACAAGACCCTGAGAGAGAGAGAGAGAGAGAGAGAGAGAGAGAGAGAGAGAGAGAGAGAGAGAGAGAGAGAGAGAGAGAGAGAGAGAGAGAGAGAGAGAGAGACAGGAGGACATTCTCCCTAAGAGGCTTCTCCAAGTGGGTACCGGCTGTTCCCTGTTGGACAGGAACACCTCTGCTTCAACATTTTGTACCCTCGACGATGCATAATTGCCAACACTGAAGACATGAGTTAGAAGCAACAAGTTCGTTATACTGGCCACATCCCCTGAACCCAGAGCAGCCACACTAATCATAGCCTATTGTGACGCTACTGCTGACGACGGCTACACGAAATTGACCATGGAGGAGATATCCTCCTCACTAAAAGACTGTTGCAGAGCACAAAAGGCGCCCTCAACAGAACCCTCTCCGAATGTCCGGATAGTGAGGTGGAAGCTTTAAAGAACGTTGTACAGTCAGGCGAAATGTTAACCTGGTATGCCAGCCCCATTGACACCGAAGTGATGAGGTGTCAGGCAGTACCGGACTGGAGAGAGTATATCCATCTTGTTCGAGAAACCCTATCAACTCAGACACATCCACACAGAGTGGGACAAGGCCTCCGAATGGCTGCAAAAGGTGTCCTCCAAGATACAAGCCTCCCTAGATGAAACTGAGACCAAACAATTGACGAAGGAACCCGAGAGAGAAGAGCCTCAACAGATACATTGAGAGGAACCCTGATTCCTGCAGAAGGGTTACCCGCTACCTTGTTAAAACCCCTCCTGAACAGGAAGCAAGGCTGAATCCTGCTTACTCGACCCTATCGAAGCCACTAACCTACGTCTGCCTCCCTCAATGCCTGCCCGACACGGCCAAAGTAGGCCAAATTCTTTGATGATTGAGCAACTACTGGTTCTGTCGCATATAGCTACTCGAGCATCGTTTGATTCGGTAGTGTGGGCTCCTCCGGAACCTTGGATTGAGGATAAGTGAGGACGAAGTCTACTATCCGCTTATACTCATTCTCATTAGCTGAAGGAGAACTAATATCCGGTACTGGATCCTCTTCTTCAAATGAACAATCCTTGTCAGACTGGTCCAACGAGCCGGAACAGGAAAGAGGCAGGCCGACCCCTAGCAAATGCCAAACTCGAAAACCCAGAACTCGCTACACCTGGGTGCGTGAGACGGACACCTGACATATCAATTGCAACATACTGAAGGCACAAAGTAGGTTGCGCAAACCCTGCACCACCCAATGAGGATGACACAACACCTGGGCTGGCCACACCTGGGCAGACAACGCCCACTCCTGAGAGCGAAGAGGCCGCAACACCCGAACCACTCAAATTCGGATGTATCAAAACCACACGAGAATGGGAATCCGGAACTGAAGACCTTGAAGACCCGGACTCAAAACCCCGAACCTACATGGATGCCTAGACGGAGGGACAGAGAAACCAGCAGGAAAGTTGAGAAAGAAGAAGCCACAGGAGGGAAGAAGAAAGAAGCCACACTCGGAGTAACCACCGGGACGCCTAACACCGACAAGGGACAGATGGACAAGGTCCCAACCGGACCGAACTCAAAGGAGTTTCGAAGGGGAAGTTACAAGGTACCGAACCTGGAGAATGGAAAGGCTGAGGAAAATATCGGTGCTGATACACTGAACGCTGGCGCAGGTGAACTGCTGACTGCTGTAGTATCCGCAAGAACCCGTAAAGAATGAAAATAAGGAGTTGCTGACGCCTCCGCAAACACCTAAGAAGCAACTAGATCGGATGCCTGAGAAACTACAGAATTCACAAAAGGTGATAAAGATGATGGATCCGTTAAAAGTAAACCTTTCCTTAACCGCAAAGAGAGAGAGGGAGGCGCTGAAGCTCTAATATACAGGGTTGAACCAAA
>NC_089784.1:38025569-38070569 GCF_040412425.1 Macrobrachium rosenbergii
TGTGCCCCTGGTTATAATTAATTTGTGAGCTACTGTTATTATTTGTTAAGTAAACATAATTAGTTGTTAACTGAGTATAATTATGCCCTGCAGCAGATTGATGTACATAGCAATTCATGTCTGCACGCCACCCTTTCCACTCCTCTCAAGTTTTGTATTACTGGCAGCCATTTTATAGCATTCTGTTGTGCAGCCACGGCTGGCCCAGTAACAATATATATATATATATATATATATATATATATATATATATATATATATATATATATATATATATATATATATATATATATATATATATATATATATATAATATGTATAATATATATATACATATATGTGTATGTATATACATATACAGTATATATATACATACACACAGATGCAGGTCAATAAAGCTAAAGAATCTTCCAGAAGACAGTACACAAGAGGTCAATATTAGATGACGATAGACCTCCTATTATCTCAATCTTCTTTAAAGATCGTTCTAGAAGTAGGTTGCTGATGGCCTCGGAATCCCTGGACCCTTGAAGGATTCTGTCAGTTGGCCTTTAAGGTGACGGGTGCTCTTAAAAACAATGCGTGGCAGATTGCAGTCGACACAATGCAAATCATTCATATGTTTAAAAAGAGCAGAATTTGGTGTCCGTGCCTGTCAGAACATTTTTGCTGACTGTTTCTCTGTGAAGAGATTTACCTGAAATTTTTATTGAGGATTTTTACGCTCGAGACATGGGATTTAATTTACAGTACACCTGTATCTTTTGGATTTTATTTTTGTTGAACAATAGATACTGTTTATCATGGTGTTGGAATAGCTGAAGACAAAATGATTGGCATGTCATAGGTTTGGCGTAACTATTTAATGATGTTCAGGAATAGGATTTTTGTTTTCTCACTAACTGTCTGCATAGTCTTAACTTGTGGGGACACAATAGAAAACTTGGTTAATTTTGTTAGAGGTTCTCTCGCTAACATAACTGAGGTATTTTTAAAGATGATAGTTGTTTAAAAATCAATTTATGCTCTGTCTAAATATTCTAGTGAGCAAATCCTAAGCACTCGTAAGGATAGATTGCAGACTAAGACTGTTTTAACCGAGACATCATGATAACTGAAAAAGTGAAAGCAGAGCAATACAAAAGTTGATTTTCTATAGACAGCAGATTTACATCCTTTCATCTCTAATGACTTGCCCGTTCCCCATGGTATTTTAGGTTTGATGCTTGGTGGTAAGTTTTTAATTTGGAAAAAAAAATTAAAATCGCCTGACGGAGGTTCCATAAATTTAAAATATCGTCTATGTATCTCATCCAGATCATGAACTTGAGTTTTATGGGTTTTATTGTCAACATTTCAAAGTATTCCACATACAGATTAGCAAGGCTTAGACTTAGGGGTCAGGGCTTACTACAGATTAATTCTGTCTTATAAAGTTACGAAGCTACAAGTATTTTAAATTGCACCATGACTTTATGGACACCTGCCTGAATATTCTTTATACTTGTGTATTCATCGAGGCTATTTGTATGTACACAGACACACACACACATAGACAACTATATATATATATATATATAATATGCAATATATATATATTCTTTAATGTCTTTTGTATATTTTTCTGGGCAACACTTATATATTTTGGGCACTTGTTTGTGCCCTGTTCACTAGTAGTATGGACAGGTGGAAAGTTTTATATATACAAAAACATGAAGGTGTGTATTGGGTGTCCGATGTTGAAGTGGCGTTTCTTGTGAGGAGGAGAATGACATTATGGTTTTTGACCTCATTAGCTCCTGTTTGGCGATGGATCTGGCGGTCGCGTTTCTTGAGTATCTTCTTCATAGGATTAAGGTGTCGATGGCGTCGATTTCCAATGTCCTCCTGACAGGTTCATATTGTTGGTTTGATTGATGATAGCAGATTCCAGCATCTTTCTTTTGTACGGACAGCTATATAAAATTGGATCCAGTTAATGACATGCCCTGTATTTCTAATATGTATGTCATGTCATTAACTGGAGTGGGGGAGTTGGTTTTCAAAAATGCTGTAAATATCTGCTATCATCAATCAAACACAGTAAACTGATGATATTGAAAATGTTGTTTAAACAAAACATTCATTGTTTTTTATTATAGTTGGTCATTATTCACTAACTAATATATATATATATATATATATATATATATATATATATATATATATATATATATATATATATATATATATATATATATATATATATATATATATATATATATCTATATATATATATATATATATATATATATATATATATATATATATATATATATATATATATATATATATATATATATATATATATATATATATAATCAAATATAAAAACCCAGAAAGATCTTTCAAATATTGTAATCAATATCATACGCTGGAAACCTATCTCTGGGTCTCCATTCACACTCCTCCTCCTTTGATCTGATGGAGTGTTTGAACATCATCTCAGGTAATGATAACTGGAATGTAAACAATTTATCGGAACATCTGTATCTGATTTCAAGTGAGGTACCTCTCTTGGTTGAGTCTCTCATCTCATAGCTGTTGATAAAACGCCCTTAAAAGAAAAAAAAAAGTAATGCTATTCAGTTATTGATATCCTTTTATTTTAGTCACTCATCCGAAGAGGAGCTTTCAGACCTCAAAAACATTTATTGATAGATTCCTTTGCAGGAGGAGAGAGAGAGAGAGAGAGAGAGAGAGAGAGAGAGAGAGAGAGAGAGAGAGAGAGAGAGAATGACTGTGGTTGGGGGTTCTGAAATACACAGCTACAGAAGCTGAAGTTCTCATAATAGAGACGTGTTTGATAAATTCAACCTGATATGCGACTGCAAAACTTGTTAGGAACATGATAATAAATGGATCTTTTATCATAAGAAACATATATAGTAAACCTTTACAGATACGTAGATCATTAATGTTTATACATATTAGATTATCATGATACTATTCTGTGACTAAATACATTATATGAGACTCATTGTTTCCTGTCCTTGGGTAGATCTTTAAGAGATTGGATAATAACTTTAGGCTGATCGCATCAGGCATCTTTGTCACGAGGGAGGCGAGGCTTAGAACTTCACTAAGGATAACAATGGAAAGAGGAAATTCGCGAATTTAAAGGTTACTTCACACTGCCCATTAGAATTGCCCAGTGCCTGTAAATACATCTGGCTGACTTTCACATTGGTAAAAATGGTATATATTTGTTTGCAAACCAAAACAGTGTCATCAGCTTTAGACTGATGATAATAAGCTTTAAAAAGAAATTGATAAGAAAGAGATTACTTTCAAAGAGACGTATGAAATAGACAAGCAAATTAGATATAAAAATCTGATACTTTAACTTGACTTATCAAACGTAAAATTCAGAAACAAAATAATTTCCAGCCAAGTCAAAAGCTCTTAAACATCAAAATGGCTGCGACAAATTAGCCGTTGGTAACCTCATGAAATTTTAAGTAACACTTTTCAGTATCAAAGGAGCGAAACTCCCGTGTTCCCAACTCCTCTTGCGCTCATATCAAGACGTGTCACTTTCTTCGATAAATGAAAAACTAAAGCAAAAACATCGAGGCGGAAATGACAAACAAAACGGGACAAAGACTGTGTCAGCGAATTTACTCGTTCCAACATATCATTTCCGGTGAGGCCTCCGTATTAAATGTTCTTCTAAAATTCATAACGCTGTCTCATTTGTCGAAAACGAATATTATAATACCACATTCAATTAGAGTTTTGTAGTTATTGCTCGTATTACTCCCATTTTTCTCCTGACCTTAACTGTGAGTAACAAATTTGAAAACAGAACTTCGAAAGTGACAAAGCAGTTGAAACTTGATTGCGATACGAAAGGTTTCACAGTGCCCCTACCTCCAGCCCCGCCCCTCTTGCCACTCTACAAAATAAAAAATATCAACTGCACCAGCAAAAACCAGATGATGCATTGCTTTGAAAGTTGACAGTATACCTCGAGACGAGTTCTAGTGCACAGAAGTCAAAAGATTTCTATCTGTCCCGAAACTGAATTATTAGGAATACTTAGTGCCAAAACTATTAATATTACTAAGAACTACCGAAATTTTGGTGGAAATTTCTTAAGAGTTAATATCATAAAAAAAAACGTGATTTAGAGTTCTCAAAATTGCTTCAGTAATTTTGAAATGTTCTCTGGTTTTATCGGTTCGCGGGGAATGCAGTCTGAGTGTCTCCCTCCTGAGCAAAATACTCTTGACGATTTACTTCCTGCATAAATCCAAGCTGAAGGAAGATGGAAACCCATAATTGAAAGGGAAGGAGAATTTCTCAACAATTCCAGTCGTTGTTTATTTGAAAGTAATTTCTCTCGTTACTGACAATTGCCGTCGAAAATATTTAGAAAATCTATTTAATTGAAAGGGAAGGAGAATTTCTCAACAATTCCGGTCGTTATTTATTTGAAAGTAATTTCTCTCGTTACTGACAATTGCCGTCGAAAATATTTAGAAAATCTATCCATCTTAAAGGTAACTCGGAAAAATGAATAAGGATTTTCTCAAAATCGAAAACTGGAAATACCTAAAACATCTGATGCCAAATAAATCGACAGATTATAAAAAACGTTGCAGAAAGGATAATTTGCTGTGATGAAAGAGAGAATATAATAATCGATAAAGAAGGGGTCGGAAAGGGAACATCGTTAAAATAATGCGAGGGGACAGCCATAAAGTGATTTCCTGAAAAATCGTGTTAATGGCCGAAAACTGAAGAAGGGAGGGATGAAGGAAATGAAATATAAAGCAGGGAAGAAAAGCAGAGGATTATGAACTGCAAATGCATCAGTGTTTGCATGCCGTTATTTGTATGTACATGAAGAATTAGAGGAATTTATTTCTGGGGATAGAAATTTATTTCTCGGTATAACGTGGTTCGGATTCCACCATAAGCTGTAGGTCCCGTTGCTAGGTAACCAGTTGGTTCTTAGCCACGTAAAATCAGTCTAATCCTTCGAGCCAGCCCTAGGAGAGCTGTTAATCAGCTCAGTGGTCTGGTTAAACTATGGTATACTAAATTTTTGTATGTATATATCTCTATGCCTATTATATACAATATATTTAGCGCCTATGAGACAGAGATATATATATATATATATATATATATATATATAAAATATATATATATATATAACGAGTCGCTATATATATATATATATATATAAGTATATTTAAATACGGATTTAAACAAAACTACGAGGAACGAGGTATATTTTTGTGTATATACACACATCTATATGTATATGAGACATTCCGAAAGCTTGTCATAATTTCCCGAGGTGTCAGATTAAGTATACCTTAGTTTAACCAGACCACTGAGCTGATTAACAGCTCTCCTAGGGCTGGCCCGAAGGATTAGATTTATTTTACGTGGCTAAGAACCAATTGGTTACCTAGCAACGGGACCTACAGCTTATTGTGGAATCCGAACCACATTATAACGAGAAATGAATTTCTATCACCAGAGATAAATTCCTCTTATTCTTCATTGGTCGGTCGGAGATTCGAACTCGAGGCCAGCAGAGTGCTAGCTGATTGTGTGAGCTGCCTTGGCGAAGCAGAGCAGGGAGACATTGTGCTGTTCCAACGGTCAGGGCATGAGGAAACACACACCCTCCAAGTACCCACCCCTAAAGCCATTAACTGTTGGCGTGGGTATGTCTAACCTACGATTAGTCAGATATCCCTGGTAGGAGAAATCAACCAATGTCCTACCTGGGGGGAAAAATGAAGGGATGAGAGAAAGGCCAGCGTAACCTAACGGCTAGGCCGCCTTTGGAAGGATTCTGACTCTGGCACTCGTAGCGCAATGACGTGTTGTTGCCTACCTCATGCTATTCCGCCGCTGTGGCCGATTACCGGTAAGTTACTGTAAATATTAGTTGCCTTAGATACTTGACCCTGTGGAAGTTTTAGATAATATAGATTATTGTTAAAGTTACCCATTGTCTTAATTATTTCATGACCTCAGTATTGCAGCCGGACAAGAGTCAACTTGACACGAGGTGTTCATTTTTATATATATATATATATATATATATATATATATATATATATATATATATTTATATATATATATTATATATAATATATAAATATATATATCAAAATGTATGTATGTATGTATGTATGTATGTATATAAAAAAATCCAGTTTGTATGTATGTATGTATGTTTTATATATAATTTGCTGCATTAGTACGGAATAACCGTCAAATGTTAGAAATGGTTAATAAAGCCACGATTACACGCAGATACAAGAGCGTTTGGAGAACGAAAATCTCCGTCAAGACTGAGCAACCTACGCATCGAAAAGACACTTCTCCCCAAATAACATTCCTATCCCTCCCAGAATCTGACCATTTGATGTTAGTCATCAGGTTCACTTGTGGAAAATTTCGTAAAAATCAACACACAACTCTTTGTGCAATCCTGAGGACAAGCTGCTCAAGAAACCAGATCAAAAGCAAAACCAAGGCTGAGGTCATGCAGACATACTTCACTGCAAACCACGTTATTCCCGTTACGAAGTAAGTGCAGCCCAAACTTATTGTGCGAATGAACAACAGAGTATGTAAATAAGTCTTGACTGTGTAGCCTGTAATAAATTGTCTCGTTGTGTTGACCAGTGAGTTAACGAAGGGTAGGGTCATACAAAATATGGAGTTATCAAACCCGATTCTTACGAGCCAATAAAATTAGAACAAGCAAATAACGTAATTAAAAGAGAGAAAAAAGCGAAACGTATGACACGTGATCAAAACAAATGACTAGTCATACATGGGGGTTCCTCTTCCCCCCGCTTCTAACTTCTTTTCATAGAATTTCGGGGCAAATACTCAAGTCTAAAACCCGGGATCTGCTCTGTCCCCATCATCCAAATTCAAAATAGCTACAGAATATTCATGGCAGCTACCTCGGGGTCTCGAGTTTCATCTCCGAGCGTTAGAATCACATCAATAACTCTGCCTGAAATGAACTTGTCTGTCTTTAGTTTACCTATTCTCTCTCCATCTTACCATTCCTGTTTTTCAGTTGTTCTTCTGTAGTCCTTCTGTGCACCGAAGACAACATGATATTGTTTGTTCAGTTATTTAGTACCACCTTTTGTTAGCCCAAAAGAAACGGCAAGAAAACTTCGTATCTCGTGTTTGCTCTGATGCCAACAGCCGCCGTTTGCTGAAGGCTCATGTTCATTTAAATGCCAAGTACCAACATTTGCGTAAAAGCCATGGAAACCGTAAGAAAAACAAAATTTTCTTCTCACATTCTTTTCGCTCCCAAGACTGCTGATCAGGGATTTAAATTCCTATAGTCGTTT
Source organism: Macrobrachium rosenbergii (assembly GCF_040412425.1). NCBI lineage: Eukaryota > Metazoa > Arthropoda > Malacostraca > Decapoda > Palaemonidae > Macrobrachium > Macrobrachium rosenbergii. The sequence goes on from NC_089784.1 coordinate 38,032,961, forward strand.
TATTTCAAGGAAGACGCAGGCCTATTCTTGCAGATGTTATAGTTGCCAAAGTTTCTAGACATAAAATGGGTTTTGCATCCGTAATAATAAATACACCAGTAATATCTATACACGGGGAAATGTAAGAGGGCTTAACTTCAAGGAAAAGAAAAACGTTAGATCTGTTAAGTACACTTTGCGCAGATGACTGGAAAAGCTCTCTAGGAACAGACAGAAAGGTCCTAAAACTCATCAGTTACATGAAGCTAGGAATTGAAAAGACTTTCGAGTTATAAGACTGAAAAAAAAATTCATGAGTAAACATAAAGGAGCATCATCTCTCATTTAAACAGTCACTCATAACGCAATGAGCAAGAAGCATTTACAAAGGTCATTATTGGTACACCCACGCTGATGCTAATTAGCTTGAGAGCAGCTGTAGTACTAATTCAAGAGGCCAACCAATGGTCCTGATTCATGTTGCTGCCTGTTGATATATCTATTTGTGCATTGGCTGCCCTTTATTCATTGTTTTTCTGTTTTTACATAAGAACGATCTAGTTTCAGGACACTCGCCTCGTAATTTAATAGCCTTTAAGGCTTGCACTAAATGTGTGCTGGAACTTTTTATGAAATAATAATAATAATAATAATAATAATAATAATAATAATAATAATAATAATAATAATAATAATAATAATAATAATAATAATAATAATACCAAGCAGATCATTTTAAGCATTCTACTCTCAATTAACTTTGATTAATAAAATTTAGAATGATTGAAGATAAGTTTTTTCAATTGATGTCCATTGTAAGATGCATTTTGGTCTTTAAAAAGTAAGCCAGGCGTGAAACCTCAGCGCAACTCTCTATTTTCCATTTTTCTTTGCTTTATTCCGCAGAGGCTTGATTAAGGAAGAAGGATGTTTGACCTTGTGGCTTCAATACTTAGGAAAAAAAGTATTCACACATTCATGTATTTTATACACACATATATATATATATATAAAGTATATATAATATATATATATATATATAAATATAAATAATATACATATAGGCCTATCTGTATATATACATATATATCCTGTGTATAACATCTTTAGATTAACAGATGCATATATATATATAGATATATATATATATATATATATATATATATATATATATATATATATATATATATATATATATACAGTATATATATATATATATATATATCCTGTGTATGAGATCTTTAGAATAAAAGATATATATATATATATATATATATATATATATATATATTATTACTTATTCCTCTTGCCTAACTAATTATATTTGTAAAATATCTTTGAATCACAAATTGTATAAATTAGATCATGTAGAACTACTAATTCCTACCATTATCAGCATTTTACAAAATGTTCAAGAATTAAAACATAAAGAGCAGCTTCTACCATTTATTTTACGATCTGTTTTAGACTCCAGACCATTTCTGCATTTGTACAAATCGTGTTTTCATCCTTTTTCATATCTGCCATGAATTAAATGTCATTTAGCCGTGTTCTCTCCTCTTGAAACCTGTTCACGAAATGCTTGTAAATCTCTCACTGAAGTTCCTATTTGCCCGAGCATATTGAGTTTATGTAACTTCATCAATGGATAAAGTGATTTATGGTCCCTTTTCCCTTTGACAATTTTCATCAGTGATGATGGCAGTAGTGATGATGACGGTTGTGGTCGTGGTGATGATGATAAGCTCCCTTTTGCTTCGGACTATTTTCATCAGAATGATGAGAGTGATGAAGATGGTGATGGTGTTGGCAATGCAATGATGATCGTTGTGGTGGCAAAGGTGATAATGTGAGAATCGTTTATACAGCCCTATTTCATTTGTATGATCTTTTCTTCGGGTAGAAAATTAAATATGACGATGATGATGATGATGATAATGATTACTATTATAATAAATTATATAGTTCCTCGTTGGACGGGTCGGTTAGTTCTCGGCTAGCACTCTGCAGGGGCCGAGTTCGAATCCCTACCGGCCAATGAAGAATTAGAGGAATTTATTTCTGGTGATACAAATTCATTTCTCGGTATAATGTGGTTCGGATTCCACAATAAGCTGCTAGGTAACCAATTGGTTCTTAGCCTCGTAAAATAAGTCTAATCCTTCGGGCCACCCTAGGAGAGCTGTTAATCAGCTCAGTGGTCTGGTTAAACTAAGGTATACTTTTTTATTATTGTCATTATTATTATTATTGTTATTATATTCAGAAGATGAACCCTATTCATATGGAACAAGCCCACAGGGGCCATTGACTCGAAATTCAAGCTTCCAAAGAATATGGTGCTCATTAGGAAGTAAGAGAAGGTAAAGAGAAATACAGAAAGAAGAGATCTCACTTATTAAAAGAAAAAATAAACTAACAAATAAATAAAACCATAAAAATTTATTAAAATGAAAAGAGAATAGTATTAGGGTAAATTCAAATTGCGCGACATCCGCAGGGAGACTGTTCCACAGTCCAACGTGTAAGGAATAAAGGGCCTTTGGAACTGAGCAGTTCGACAGCGAGGCCCATTTACTGCATATTGGTGCTTCTGTTCAGCGAATCTGGTTGCTCTCGGCAGGAAAAGGGGATCAGGGATTAATTGTGAATGTGAAAAATCTCTGTTAAAATACAACTTATGAAAAAGTGACAAACAAGAGACCATCCGTCGATGGACCAAGTCATAATTGCTAATATTAGGAAACAGAAACCTACCACCACGAACCACTCTATCTAAAAGAGATAAATCTCTGGCAGAAGCAGACATCCTTACCGGAGAACAGTATTCTAGTAAAGGAAGAACAAATGACCTAAAACAGGTTGCTCTGATTTTATCACTGTATAAATAAATCTATGACACCTTACGAACAATAACTAACTTTCGTGCGGCATTTGCTGAAATTTGCTGAAACTTTCATTAGATGTTTCTCAAAAGTAAGATGTGAGTCAAAAGTTACACCTAGAATAGTTAAAGCTTCAGACTCATTCAGCAAAGTCCCATCTACCTGAAGGGGCAGATGGGGTGGAAAATCTGTACGAGATCTGCTAATCAAAAGTGTTATTGTTTTACTGGAGTTCAGCCTCATACCCCACCGAATACACCATTCACTGATCCGGTCCATGTCCCGATTGAGGCTGAGGGCAGCTTCATTTCTCATAAGTGGAGACTTTACTACACCCACAAGTGTTGCATCATCGGCATACTGAACAATCTTGTTTTCCAGGCCAACAACCATATTGTTGTATACACCAAAAATAATAGTGGACCAAGAACACTACCCTGTGGAACTCCAGACACAATAGGTCTTGGTTCACTAAAGATCCCATCAACAGCAACTCGATGCTGCCTACCTGTAAGGAAACTCTTGAAGTAATCCTAAAACATATCCACCCACTCCAAGATTCTGAAGTTTATAAATAAGTGCCTTATGATTTACTAAATCGAAAGCAACACTAAAATCTATTTGAATTACTCTGCACTCAAAACCCTTATCAAGATTCTCTTGCAAATGGCATGTCAAGCCTAAAAGAGCATCACAGGTACCTAACTGCTTTCTATATGCATATTGACTATCAGCTAACAATCCTTTAGATTCCACATACTTATATAGTGGCTTAAAAATAAGTTTTTCTGCAACTTTGGAGAGCACAGAGAGAATAGAAATTGGCCTGTAGTTACTGCAGTCTGCAGATATGCCATTCTTTGGAACAGGCACTGTATTACTAAGCTTGCACTCATCTGCAAAGATACTACATCGACATAAAAATCTATAGAATCTACTAATCTTGGGAGACAACACACTAGAAACTTTTTTTAAAAACAAAGGGAAGAAACCATCAGGATCTTCTCCACCCCAGCCATCAAGATTATCCAGAATTTTCTTAAAATCCCTAGAGTGAAATGCAAATTTTGTAAGAATAGGTTCAGGATGACAAGCATCAGGGAGAGGGACTCCTCAGCTGATTGTTTATCTTCAAAAGCTCGATGAAGCATTTCAGACTTTTCCATAGGGCCAGTAACCAATCTACCATCATCTGTTAGTAGTGGTGAAATGGAAGACGAGCCTGACCCAAAGATAGATGATGCCAATTTGGTCCACCACAAATGAGGCTGAGTAATTCCTTCAAGTTTCCTCTTTAAGGAATTATTGTAATTTCTCTCAGCTGTATGGTAAATTCTATTTACAGGAGGGCGAGAATCAACAAAAATGGTGTAATTTTCATGTGAACGATTTCGTCTCCATGCTGTTTGTCATGGTAAGTTCTGTAATGTTCATCAAACCATGGCTGGTCATTTGTCCTGAATTTGATGACCTTTCTAGGGACATACCTTACTAAAATAGCCATCAGCATTTCATTTAACTTCTTCTGGATCTGGATCTGATATAGCATCTGAAATATTAAGTGCTTGACAAGCTTCAATAATGCACCCAATTGGCTCTAGATTTCAGCCAGACCGTTTTTCCAACGGTGGCATTAGGAATATACTGATTGAAAGGTATGTCCATCTCAATGACTCATTGATCAGAAGTGCCTATATATTCACAGACCTTGGACTTAACAATAACTGGAACATCTGTGAATATGAAATATGCGTGGGTTCCTCCATTAGCTGGGCAAAAGCAGAGGATGGACAGAACTCGAGACCAGACTGGCCATGTTGATCTGTGGAATTTCAATTTAACCACTCGCTGTGCTTTGCATTATAGTCTCCACAAATAACGAATGAAGCTTCTGAATCCTGTGACTGAGCCATACTAATCCTTTCCAAGAGACAGTCATATATGGAATTGTCAATATTTGGATTGCGGTAAACAGCAAATACATACGCACTGTAGAACTTACTGAAAATTTTTAAACAAAGAACTTCATAGCAACTATGCTCCAAATTTCTGACAATAAATAGGTCGTCTGGACTTAGTGTATACAGCCATACCTTGCGCATGTGGGATGTTGCGATGATAAATAAAATCGGGGCCATCAAACCCTGGGATTAAAAACTAATCTTTTGACTTGTTACTACTTACAAGAGTCTCGGATAAAAACATCAAAACGTAGTTACGGGGCAAAACTCTGGAGATCAAGAAAATCTGATCTTAAGTCTTGAACATTTGAATAAAATGCTTTGCAATTTTTCTTACTTTAATGAGTAATAGACCCAGGGTCCAGCTCAATGTCTCCTGAAAGAATCAAAATTAACAACATAAAATCAATAGTAAAACTAATTAATAGGCTCATAACAGTAACATTGTAAAAGTCAGCAGAACAATAAACAACAATACCATCAACAACAACAGTATTTACATTATTTACAAAAATTCTGTTGAAAGTATATATAAACGTGACCATATGTCATTGAAAAAAGCGCCAGAAGCAACTGGTCGACAAGGTGAGGGTGGCACACCTTGTAAGGCAAATAAGTAATCCACCAGGTTTGCCATCAACAACGGGGGAGGACAGTCAGGATGGATTTAGAATTATAAAATGCTCAGAAGGAAAAGATTAGGTAAAGACAGAAGGCACTTTCCTGATAATCCACCAAGCAACTTTTGTTTTCTCATCAGCCTGTCCTACACACTTTTTGAAAAAACAGGAAAGTGAACAAAAAAGAGGATAAATGCTTGATTGTACCCTCAGGCAAGGGAACTCAAACCTAAGAACATGGAAGGCCATGGTACAATGGCTATGGCACAGTCCAAGGTTGGAGAACAAGATAAGCATCTCTTAGAAGGGTTGTCTACCAAGGCAAAAGGGTCCCTTCTACCCTCTGGTGTGATTCCAGAGTATCCTTCTAGAAGAGTTGCCCGCAAAGGCTAAAGAGTCTCTTCTACCCTAACTCGTGTAGACAGGGACATCACACCCTGCAGTGAACGTTGCTAAGAAAAGCCACAGTAACCCACTACTTTCAGGTCTTTTTCATTCAATAATTAGTTCAAAAAACTATTCTTGACTGGAATCAGTATTCATTTTGTAATAGTGGAAAGTCTCCTAAAGGATAAGACCACAGACACACAAGCACATGTCGAGTTCCACGACAACCCTAAAGGCTATCCCGAACATATGACGTGTTTGTGCTCCTGACCTCTGGACATTAGTTGAAGAACCACAAATTATACTCCCACAAATTCTCGTATATGTGCACTAATTTCTATATTACATTTCAAATAATGATTTTTATATACCTATATATTTAAGCATTTTTACAATGGTTCAATTATTTTTTTAATTATCATCCATTTTAAATTCCTGGTTTACTTTTTACATTTATTGTGTGTGTGTGTGTGTGAATGTATGTATGTATGTACAGATGTAGGTTATGTATATACATACATAAACACACAATATATATATATATATATATATATATATATATATATATATATATATATATATATATATATATATATATATATATTAACTTTATCACATACACAATTGTTCAGTGCATTAGTAGAATTACTAAAAGGACCTCATTCAAACTGGATGGTATCTAATGGAGTTTTTATTCAAAAAAGTTACAAGCTTTCTTGGACAAACAGTCCACATTATCAAAATATCCGTACAATGAGCAAACGCATAGTCCGGCTGTATTTATATCTGTGTGCTGGGTACTTTTAATCCTATAATCGCCTAGCTCTTCCTGTAACTGACCTCCACCCTCTCTTGACCTTGGTCTTTCTCTGATCCCTGGTTCCAGATGTCCGTTTTCCGTGCGTTCTCTTGAATTTTTCTAGATATGCTGTCTTCAAAGCCGTTTCCGGTGTTCCCTGCCATCGTGTTGTTGGCGCAAGTTATGAAAGGCGTTCTCTATCTAGATTTTTGTTGGTGTTCATTTCAGAAAACTCAATTTTCCCAGTTTTCTGTATATTTTCCCATACAGTGTTTAACTGCATTTTATAATGCCTTATGTTCTGCAGATTAGGCAGCTAATTAAAACACCATTAGGAATAAAATTTAATTATTATTTATATGGCAAAGTGTCTAGACTGTGAAGAAGGGTACTATGGCAAATCATTTTACTCATGTAAAGAGCGGAGCAAACAACATCTGCAGAACATTTATAATCTAGAAAAATCTATACTCCCCACAAGAAAAAACGCAAAGAGAACAACGCAATGTCTGTGTGTGTGTGAGGGTGGAGGTCACACAGGAAGAGTAAGCGATTATGTATTAAAAGTACCCAGAGATGATATAAATACAGCCGGACTGTATATTGTATACATACATGTGGACTGTTTGTCCACTTGTAACTTTTTGACACACATATATACCACCAGTTTGAATATAGTAATATATATATATATATATATATATATATATATATATATATATATATATATATATATATATATATATATGAATATTTATATGAATCCATCTGAATTCAACAGTGATTGAAAATTTAGAAAAAATCTGTGAACTATATGTACAAAAGTAAACCAGGAATTTAAAATGAATGATAATTAAAAAATAATTGAACCATTGTAAAAATGCTTAAATGTATAGATATATAAAAATCATTATTTGAAATGTAATAATAGTGCTAATATATAGAAATTATTTATGAATGTCTTTTCCTGTAATACACAGTGTAATATAATATAAGAAACACACACACAAACCATATACACACACACACACACACACACACACAACACACATTCATATATATATATATATATATATATATATATATATATATATATATATATATATATATATATATATATATATATATATATGTTGTGTGTGTGTGTGTGTGTGTGTGTGTGTGTGTTACACCCTCAAGGGGCGTGTTATATTTTATCTTACCTACCTTGAAGAAAATGCAAAGAAGTCTTGGTAGCACTGGCCGGCATTCTCTCTCTCTGAGTGTCTCTCTCTCTCTCTCTCTCTCTCTCTCTCTCTCTCTCTCTCTCTCTCTCTCTCTCAGACGCACTTATGAATTCTATGAAAACCTATTTCTGAACCGATGTGTATAAATCAAACCCCAGAATACCAAAAATAAGACATTTATTCTGCAAGCCCAACAACAAACTAAGTAAATGAAAAATCATGCATGGTAAATCTCTAATCCCAATTACCCAATATCCAACGAATAAAGATGTTGCAAGACATCATAAAAGCAGGAACTAAACCCCCTTCCGACAAAAACACCCAAAGTCCATTAATACGTATTCTGTGGTTTGTAAAAAAAACAGTCACTTCGGCCCCAGTTTCAGTCCCACAAGGAGCTATATGACAGCTGAAGGTTTCACCTCACTTGAGCCATGGCTCCAATGAAACATTTCTGTACAGAAGAGAAGGAACCATATCCATTAGAAATTATCGTTCCCCCAATTTACAACACACAGAACCACATGAGATAAATGTTGAATGATAATAAAAAAAACATAATTCAGTCTGCAAAGGAAAGCCAATAAAAGTTAGTAATTTTCCAGTCTCTAATCTCGGCGAATGGATTTGTGGGAATTCCAACTCCCAGTGTGTCCAACACGTCTTCTTAGTGTGGGTCCTCACCAGAGAGTAAGTAATCTACCACAAGCCTCTTCTCACTTAGCGATTTCGTAACGCACAAACAGATTCACAACCCGTTAACATGCCCCAGTATCTGATTATAACCAGTTCCATGCTATAATTATGGAAATTTCCCATCATCGGCAAATGACACTGTATCCAAATGGCCTCTGAACACTGTCATCGATCGATCAATTGCTGAATTAACTTGCCATCTCATGTGGACAGAATCTCCTGGTTTCCAAGCGCCTTCGGAAAGACTTGATTGAAGTCACTGAACGCTGGGCGTTGAATAACAAAACACATACCCCACTTGCGAGGTTTGTTAAACATTGGAAGACGTGTGTCGCGAGCGTGTACATCAATACATGTGCATAGAGCTCGACTCACCTGTCCTTGCAGGTCGCCGTCGACCTGAAGGACACTTATCCAGTCCACTATCATCCGCACTCATGGGGACTTCCTTTCCTTGAAGCAGACCAATAACGCACCCAGCACACATGGTAGGACGAACAAAGGATTAGTTATCCACTCAACATAGTCCATGCCCTCCATCTGCTTCAACGGCAGCAACGTAGTAACTTCCGGTACAGATGCTAGTTCTACAACCCCATGATAATTGCGGACGTGATACATAAAGATCCTCTCTGACCAATTGTAGATTTTCCTACTCATCACCAGAAATTGAGGAGAAACGATCCTGCACGCTCCGCTGACCAGCAGTGACCCTTCCAGCAGGAGCGAAGTCGATTCATTCAGGCATATCTTGGTTAACCGACATCTACGACAGTATATCGCCGAAACAGTTTCCAGTGGCAACACCATGTAGCCCTTGGGGGCCGGTCTAAATCCGCATTGTGTAACAGTCATGCCATGAGTCAACTTGAATTCACAACCCCCTAAGATAATGTCCCTCATGACAAATCCCTTATTGTCACAAATGTATTTATTATGGAATAATGTACAACTAACCTTATAATCAATGGCTACTGACAGAAACTTATCTCCTAGTACATACATACCGTAACCTCTAGTCCCTCTAACATCACTACACTAGTATTATATGTCCTAGGAAAAGGTGGTATAATATAACCACGAAATGGGTCCTTCGTGCTGGTAGGTGACTCCACTATTAACCCCTGTCTGATAAACCTTCTTTCAATATTCCATAATATTTATAAAAATCACTACCAGTAAAAACTATATTGGACTCCCACTTATAAGGCCCTTTCATTAAAACTAATTCCAGCATCCCCAAAGGCAAAACATCACCACAAAAAAAAACACACACGCTCTACGGTACTACTATGTAACTTTCAACTTCCAACAACCGCACCTCAAAATTCAAAAGAAAACCCGGAACGATGCAAATAAAAAACCCAGATAATGCAAATGATCCGAATGATACATACATACATATACATATATATGTATATATATATATATATATAAAGTTTGTGCAAGTCAGTAGATGGATGCGTGATGTGAGTACAGTATATGTTATGAAAACTATGCAGGCCATTTTTGTTTAGAAAAAATAAAAAACAGAAATCAATATTCAACAATAAACGAGAAGTAAAGAATGAAAATTCATTTCCAGTGACCATGAACAAAAATATAAATGAAGCAAAGGAAAGTGATACGAAAAAGCGCAAAACCAACAAAGCTAAAATTAACTGACAGGTCAGCAGAAATCTTACATGAATACATATTTGTGAGTATAATAATATACAATACACTGCCTATCGTACATGAATATTTCTGAGCCTTTTTGAGTGTCAAAAGTGTATTGATTAATAAACACTCTGGTCGTATCAGTGCAAACAAACAAATAAGACTGGAATACACTCACAAACACACAGACACACACGCAGGCACGTGTGTATGTGTCTACTGCGCTATTTCCCTAAAAGTAGGTGGCCTCGAGAAAAGAGAGACACTGTGTGTGTGTGTGTATGTATGTATGTATGTATGTATGTATGTATGTATGTATATATATATATATATATATATATATATATATATATATATATATATATATATATATATATATATATATATATATATATATATATATATATATTATATATATATATAAATATATATATATATATATATAATGTTTATGTGTATTCAGTCATCAAGCCACAAATAGCCCATTAATATCAATTTCACTCTACCTTGGGGATAACTTACAAGTAAATGCATATTCCCAAACTTATATTGCCATACTCTACACGTACTCACGCTTATACAAACATCAAGGGCGCGTACACATAATAAATGCATTAATGAAAACACGATGTATTCCCTGAGGACCCAAAATTCCCCCGCGTGAAGAGAGAGAGAGAGAGAGAGAGAGAGAGAGAGAGAGAGAGAGAGAGACCGGAAATTCCAACATCCGGTCTATACGGGAGGAATGAAAAATTCAACAAAAATCCTTAATTAGAGAAGCTTTGAAGTTTCCCTAGAACGTTGTAGGGAAGGATATTGACCGTCGAGACAGAGTAGGCTTACGTGATGTGACGGGTCTTAGGCTTAAAAACGCCAACTCTTAGAGAATGATGAGCTCAAGCTCGGGCTGAGTAAATGTTCCCTCGACATCATTACCTGAGAAGGCAGGATTAATTAGATGAGTTAAGTGGGAATAAACTTTTCAAGTTAATATTATTATTACTATTGCTGTTATTTTTCATATAGTAGCGTCTTCATTTTTCCCTTAAGCACAAATTATTATTGTTGTTACTTTTATTAGATACTGCAAAGAAAGTTTATACTTTTAAACCAATCCCAATCCCGACTGAAAGAGGAGAGTGTACTTTACTTCCCTCGTAAGTAGGAAGAAAAAGATATAAATATAAAACCTTAGCAGCTGTCCACACAACAGCAGTACTTCATGATAAGACTTGTGACCCTGAGAAAAAGAAAGTATTATCATAATTATTACTATGAGAAATCACTCATATTCCCAGCAATTTCCCAGCCTATTATTAACTTTTTTCTCTGTTCTTTATATTTGCCTTGTCACCCTAATAATCCCTCAAAGGAAGTTATGTGCCAACCACCGCGACAGCAAAATGGAAAGATTTAAGATGATGAAGAGTTAATCGGGTTCCTTTGTGACAGGGGCTCGCTACCGTCTTGACGAAAAGAATGAAGGAATGTCATCCACTACGATTTTAGTGACAGACATGCTAGTGTGGACCCGAGTGGCAGAGGCTATCGCGGACCCTTCATTCCTTGCTACGAAGACGACCTGAAGTTTCAACTTAAGGTGAAGGTTTTACTGGATCCTGAAACCCGTTCGCCGCATTGCCTCTCCCATCACCTGACAGCGACAATTTTCTGAGTAAAAATTGTTGAGAATTTATGACGAAATGCGTCATTATAACACCGATTAAGCTTATTTAAATTTAAATGCCAATTTCTTCTACTGAAAGCCATATCTGAAGACCTGTAAAGTATTCAAAGAAATAATAAGTCATTTAGTTGTCAGGTTACAATTGGCTACGTGATCTTTGCTAACTCCAAAACCTAGGTCTGTATTATAAACCCATGCACAAGGGTGAAGTTCGTGCTACATTCCCTTCCGACGTTCAAGCTTATATAGTCTTTTCTTAATTAAATACTAAAGTTTGCATCACATCTGCTTATCCTTACCTTCTGATTTTCAAGTCTTTTTATTATTTAATAATATACACAGATTGCTGTGATGGCAAAACTTTAAGAATTTAATTTCACAGGCATTAGCTAAACCTTTCAGAAAATTAACAGAAGAATATTAAGAAAGAATCAGCATTCATAGTTTATTTCTGCAAAGAGATCATTCAAGAGAAAGTTTTTGTGGTTATGGTAAATTCTGGAGTGTCCTCGTTAGAAGTCAACCTGTTCTTTGACACTGTATATATCCTTGCCATCTCTGCACCTGAGATGCCAAAGGAAGAACAATATCCAAGTACCTTGATTGGTATTAATTTTCAATCTTTTCATGTAAAGACGAGGCCCGATATTTTGGAGGCTTAAAACCTGGCCCTAGTGTGGTTTTCCACATTTATTATTATTATTATTATTATTATTATTATTATTATTATTATTATTATTATTATTATTATTATTACCAAACAACATATAAGCTATCATTTTAAAAAATGGACAGGTTCAAAATGCCTTCCAAAGTAGAGTATGGAAGATGTACTGGTTAAGAATTTTAAGTATCTATAGACCCTGACTGAAAGGATATCTCTCTTTTCTACTCCCATTATGTATGTACACACACATACACACACACATATAAGTATTATAAGTGTTGTATATATATATATATATATATATATATATATATATATATATATATATATATATATATATATATATATACATATATATATATGAATGTCTGTCACATATACCAGGACATCTTTTATATTCACAAATATTAAGCCAAAATATTAAGCCACAAGTTTAGTTTAATATCCAGTTCACTATATCTCGGGAATAACTTACACCTAAGGGGAATTATAAGTAATAAGCGCCTCATGGGGCTAAGTTATTCCCGAGGTATAGTGAACTGGATATTAAAACGACATTTGTGGCTTAATATTTGTATATATACTACAGTATATATATACATATATATATATATATATATACATACTGTATATATACATGTATGTATTACATACACATATTTGGCAATGCTACATGTCATTTAATAAACTAAGTTAAACAGTATGTGGTAAAGCAGTTTTTGGGTGAGTGACGATCCTCATACACTAGAAGTGACTAGACACTTCGACATATACCAGTGGGCATACTTAGAAGTCCGCAATACATTCAGCAAGAGATCATCAATTCCACGCAACAAAAGAGTTTATTATTATAAGCAGGTATTCGAAGTAGCTGCAGCAGTTTACTGTAACATGATCAGAATATTAACCACCTAAGTTAGCCGTTAAGAAACAATTAAGTACCATAAAATTTCTGGCATCTTCGCCACTGGAATGTTTAAGTACGCCAACGACCCAAGCTTTACTATTTCGATTTGTTATGCCATGTAAGGCTTTAACACCTTCCCATTCTTATGGACCGCTTATGAGCAAGGGACTGTGCTGGCATAAAGCCGAATCTTAACAGGACAACTTTGTTAACACGTCCAGTCTCTTTAACTCCCCATCTGAAGTATAAGTTGGTCTAAAGTGGTGAAACAGAGGCATTTTCCTAACATCCATTCCGTGTTTTTGGACAAGATTTTCACCCATTAAATCCTGTTTGGTACAAGTCAGGCCATTCAGTCCAGAACTTGATCCGTGTTGCTGAAGAAAGTGCGGTGTGCTGACGGCTCTCAAAAATAACATAAAATCATACTCCACTGCGAGGTCACGCATTGACAATGCCTGAAATTCCGTTGCGTGGAGTTTTTTTTCCCCACAAATGATTTCACACTGCATGAAGATTTTAAGTCTGGGAAGACGATAGAAGGTAATATGAAACCAAGGAAAACCAAATTGCATTTTCTGCCTGTGTTTCGTAAACCGAATCTCTGCCAAAGCTGATAGTGTAATTACTTCTGCTCCTCACGGTAGTCTTACTACTATCAAAAATATAGAGTAACAAAATGTTTGTAACAAAATGTTTGTAAGACTTTTAATGGCTTGCGATGGATAAATCAATATTGCTTGGATCTGAATCCATAACTACATTGTAATATTTAAAATACATAGCACCATCTCACATAAATATACACATACATACATCTAAAAAAAATATATATATATATATATATATATATATATATATATAATATATATATATATATATATATATATATATATATATATACATCCATAATGTTTGTATGTATATATATATGGATATATATACATATATACATATATTGTGCCACCCACACAAACACACATATATATGTGCGCGTGTGTATGTTGTGCATGTGTATATTCATATGAGATGGTGCTATGTATATTAAAACTTACATTGGGGTAAGGATTCAGATTTAAAATAATAATTGTCCATAATATATATACATATATATGATAGATAGATAGATAGATAGATAGATAGATAGATAGATAGATAGATAGATAGATAGATAGATAGACAGACAGATATATATATATATATATATATATATATATATATATATATATATATATATATATATATATATATATATATATATATACATACAGAAGAATCGAAGGGAGACAGACCAGACAAACATCTCACACTGAAGAGGGAAAGGCAAGCATGTCTCTCAATTCTATTATGCCAACGTTTCACATCACATGATGCATCCTCAAGGCTGGAAAATTACAGACTATAAATACTTAAAACGTCACTTATACAACGGGAAAAACTTTAAAAATTTTTAACATTTACAAATGCAAAAATTAAAACAAGAACTTGAAAGGAATACCTACCGAGGTAAGAGCTAAAAAGTGACGAAAAAGACAGGGAGGAAATAAACATACGAAAGAAACCTTTAACGAACGTGGAGAGTAAACAAACAGGCAATTATGCTATAAACAGTTGAGTGGACGATGATTGGGGGTTTAGTGTTGGTACATTAGTTTTTATAAAAAGCGACTCCAACACCATCAACTCGTCGTCCTTACGGCCAGATCCAATAATTTTAAAATCATTTACATACAATCGTGAAGTTTAGAGTCTACAAAGCTTCACAGTATCGCTCAGAATTTTACCATGATTACAAAATTATTAGACACTGAGATAAATTTCAGACGTTAACTACCGAGTACAAATCCATTATGCAAGGTTCACTGACGTTAATTGATCATTTGATTTTCACCAAACTATTTAATAATGCCCTGTTTATTTTTACACAGAACGTGGAGACTACACATAATAGGAAATTACAAGGTTTAGGCATATCCATTCCTGTTTTTAACAACAATATAAATTCTGATTTTAATTTGTCCAAGCGGGTTGTTTTAAAAAAAAAAAAAGGAAGAATTTCTTCTTTCTTTAGGACTGGACTTCTGCCTCCCATGTTATAAACCCAACTTCCAACAATTTTTCTTACCATTAGAAGTTTTGTTCCAGAAAATATCGAAATTGCCTAGTGTGTAATAACGCCGCGTACTAGGTCTGTTATCAGCCTTAGCCCACCCAGCGTCAAACAACCTTAAAACCAGATGGGCTCCCTTTTTCAGAAAGGAGGATCTACATATTTTGAAGGATTTGGCCAAAGACTTCGATATAATTATTGTGCATCCTGACAGAGGTAAGGGAACCGCAGTTTTAGATAAGCAGGACTGTATTCATAAAATGCACTCAATTCTCAATGACTCGTCAAGATTCCAAAACTGGGAACACCTATTAATAGGTTCCTCAGAGCACTCAAACGTGACAGCATCATAAACGAAAACACCTTCCAAAACCTTCTCGTTACTAGTTCAACATACGGGATCATGTGTGGCCTTCCAAAGATCCAGTACCTCATTGGACGGATTGGTATCGTTCTCGGCTAGCACTCTGCTGGGCCCCCGTTCGATTCTCCGACCGGCCAATGAAGAATTAGAGAAATTTATTTCTGTTGATAGAAATTCATTTCTCGCTATAATGTGGTTCGGATTCTACAATAAGCTGTAGGTGCCGTTGCTAGGTAACCAATTGGTTCTTGGCCACGTAAAATAAATCTAATCCTTCGGGCCAGCCCTAGCAGAGCTGTTAATCAGCTCAGTGGTCTGGTTAAACTAAATTATACTTAACTTTTCCCAAGATCCATAAGGAGGCTATCCCACTTAGACCTATACTTTCTTCGTTAAATACGCCCAATCATTATAAACTTGCAAAGTATTTAGTTCCACTGTCAGAACCGCTCACCAATAATACTTTTAACATAAAAAATGCTGCTGATTTCAAGGAGGATATTCTTGAGCAGGACTCTGACCTTTTTGTGGTCAGTTTTGACGTTGAGTCCCCGTTAACTAATATTCCTGTAGAGGAGACGATCGAGATCATATTGACCAAACTTTTTCCATTTCCCGATTCTCTTCTTAATGGTTTTAATAGACCTCTATTTAAACAACTTTTAGAATTGGCCGTGCGGGACACGGTCTTTATTTTTAATGATTCTTGTTTCAGACAGGTGGAGGGGATGGCAATGGGAAGGCCTCCAGGTCTTACCTTCGCCAATATTTTTATGAACTCCCTGGAGGAGACAGTATTTGACAATTGTCCCCTTAATTTCCACCCTTTATTTTATAAAAGATATGGGGACGACACCTCTGTCCCGTTTAAACGCGATTTTGATGCCGATTCCTTTTAAGAATTCATTAATGTCCAACATCCCAATACTAGGTTTACAGCTGAGAAGGAAACTCGCAACTCTTTATCATTTCAAGATTTACGTATCACCAGAGTAGATAATGGGTTTCAAACCAGCATTCATAGGAAAAATACTTTTACGGGGTTGGGCACCAATTTTTATAGCCCATGTAATTTCAATTTCAAGTTGAATTCTCTCTCTACCTTCCTCCACAGGGCGTATTTTCTGACTTCTAGCTGGCCAGCCTTTCATAAAGAAGTAGAGTTCTTGGCTAATTTTTTCCCCAACAATTGTTTTCCATCCCACTATTTCCACCGAGTACTTAATAAGCTTCTAACCGCAAAAGTGAAACAGCCTATTCCCATATATACCGTTCCCAAATTACGTATTTATGCTAAGTTCCCTTTCCTACATGACAACAATTATAAAAAGAAATGTATGAATTTAATTCATTATGAATTACCAGCTGTAAATCTGAAGTTGACCCCACGAAATCCTCTAAATATACATTTTTTTTTCAGAGTGAAGGACAGACTGAGCCCTTCCTTGACATCCAACATTATTTATAAAATATACCTGTCCCAGATGTAGTCTGGGAACCTACGCTGGATGTACGAGGAGGCTTCTCAAGGTCCGTTTCTGCTCCCATAATCCCGAACTATCCAACGTTCGGAACTATTCTCAGATCTGTCGCACCCGCTTGATTTTAAAATTATTGGATCTGCCCGTAAGGACGACGAGTTGATGGTTGGAGTCGCTTATTACAAAAAACTAATGTACTAACACTAAACACCCAATCATCGTCCACACAACTGTTTATAGCATAATTGCCTGTTTGTTTACTCTCCACATTCGTTATAGGTTTCTTTCGAACGTTTATTTTCTCCCTGTCTTTTTCGTCACTTTTTAGCTCTTACCTCGGTAACTGTTCCTTTCAAGTTCTTGTTTTAATTTTTGTATTTGTAAATGTTAAATTTTTTTACAGATTTTCCCGTTGTATAAGTGACATTTCAAGTATTTATAGTCTATAATTTTCCAGCCTTGAGGATGCATCATGTGATGTAAAACGTTGGCATAATAAACTTGATACTTGTGAGATACATACATGCCTTTACCTCTTCAACGTGAAATGTTTGTCAGGTCTTTTCCCCCTTCCATTCTTCTATATATAGACATATATATATATATATATATATATATATATATATATATATATATATATATATATATATATATATATATAAATCTATATTCCTTAAATCTGAATCCTTACCCCCACTGTAAGTTTTCATACACATAGCTCCTGTAAATAATCCATTTCCTTTTAATTTTACTTTTGTTGAACTAGTTTTCCAATAAGGTTACTGAATTAATCCATGTGGTTATGCAATAAACCTCTATTTTGGTAACACTAGTTTATCTGGCAACCTAATCTATACAATACCTGTCCTTTAGAGTTTAATTTTAGCCTTAATTGACAAAATTACGTGGGTCTTAGGCAAATTAAGTAATAAATGTATATATACATACATATATATAGATGTATGTGTGTATGTGTATATTTAGATGAGATGGTGCTATGTATATTAAAACTTACAGTGTAGTTATGGATTCAGATCTAAGCAATACTGATTTATCCATCGCAAGCCATTAAAAGTCTTACAAACATTCTGATGCCCTATATATTTGATAGTAGTATTTCTACCGTGAGGAGCAGAAGTAATTATACTATCAGCTTTGGCAGAGATTCCGTTTACGAAATACAGGCAGAAAATACATTGGTTTCATATTACCTTCTATCGTCTTTCCAGACTTAAAATCTTCATTCAGTATGAAATCATTTGTGGGGAAAAAAAACTCCACGCAACGGAATTTCAGGCATTGTAAATGCGTGACCTCGCATTGGAGTATGATTTTATGTTATTTTCTGAGAGCCGTCAGCACACCGCACTTTCTTCGGCAACACAGATCAAGTTCTGGACTGAATGGCCTGACTTGTACCAAACAGGATTTAATGGGTAAAAATCTTGTCCAAAAACACGGAATGGATGTTTGGAAAATGCCTGTTTCACCATTTTAGAACAACTTATAATTCAAAACGGCGAGTTAAAGATATATATATATATATATATATATATATATATATATATATATATATATATATATATATATATATATATATATATATATATATATATATATATATATATATATATATATATATATATATATATATATATATATATATATATATATATATATATATATATATATACAGATATATATGTATATATACATGCATATATAATATATATATATACATATATATATATATATTATATATATAAATATATATATATATATATATATATATATATATATATATATATATATATATATATATATATACTGTATATATCAGCTGCAAACTCTCGTAATGTATTATAAAGATGCCTGGTTTTTCTCACTTCTCTGTTTCTTCATTTCGCCCTGTTTACATAAAAATGAAGAATGCTTACTCTCTCTTCTCGTGCCCACTCCCACCCCTCATCCTTAATTCATATAAGCGAGTCGCGTTAAAGATGTATAAAATGAACTTGAAGAAGGAAGGGGGGTGATCCTTCTTCCACCATATTCCGTATTCCGCGTCTCCCTCCCTCCCTCCTTCCTGGGGGCAGTGCACCCCGAACTCTCCGTCCCTCCCGCCTCCTGTAGGCGGAACCTCTTCCAGGCAGACAGACCCTCCGAGGGCCACCTCAGACACTATTATCGCCCATCTGGACGGCAGCCAAATGCTTTTCGGCCCCGGCACAACAGCGCCCTCTGGCCTTTTCGGTATAATCTTGCCATTACGTTTCATTTTGGAGGTTTGCTATAATATATTATGAGGAAACTTTTTCCTTCTTTCGAGGGGAACTGAAATTCACAGTATATTCTGGACTTGTGGATATCACTGCACGATTTTCTTACCAGATTTTGGGATCCGAATTATTATTTTTTTTTTTTTTTTTTGTAACGCAAGTTACTGCACATGTCATGAATGAACTGAGTGGATTTCAACAATTATCTTATAATATTTATCAACAAAATTGCAAAGACCTACAACATGCGTAGTACTCCTTTCTGCTAGGATATAAAAGGAAATGCCTCCAAAAGACTTGGTCTGTGAACCACTTTCGCTGCTAGTGTGTCTTACAGTTTATTTTCCATTGTCTACTTTAAGAAAACGTTGTCAAGATATTCATTTGCTCTTATTTCTTTTTCTTTATTTACGTTTTCATGGACATATTCATGTAAAAAGAGATTAAGGTTCCCAATTCTCCACTAAATTACTGACTGATTAAGAAAAGAAAATCATCTGTTAGGGAGACATTACTGAAACTAGTTCAAAGGCAACACTCTAGTTCGGTTTTGTTTTCTTTTCGACTGCAAGAGCCTAAGCATTTGGATCTGGGACGATGATGCTGGTCCACTGCCCTCTTTGGTTATTTTTTCTTAATTCGGAGACTGGACGACCTTGTGGGTCACAGTGCCTGGCTCTGACCTATAACCCATACTCTGTCCTTCCATCCGATGGCACGAAAGAGCTCTGTCCAACCCAGCTAGAAGCAAAAAGAAAGAGGAAAAAACTATAGACTGCTGAACCAAAACCGAGCAAGGCAACTGCCTCTTAAAAAATGGTTGGTTACCGGATCGGAGAAAATCTTGAATTGTAATTGGCAAATAAATGGGGGCCGCATGACGGCCAAAATGAGGGCCGATAAGACAGATGCCCAAAAATATACAAGAAAGTTATCGAGGATAAAGACAGGTGTAGGGAGAATTCAGAGCTTGGTAGTAGAGGGGATAGGAAATACTTAGGCTGCACTGGAATAACAGATTCAGTTCATTTCAGTCACGACAAACATTAGTGGTCATCACATACGTCATTCCAGAGCCATCACAGTAAATGGGCAATCCATAACGCCATTCTTATGTAGCAGATGAAGTTCATTTGAAATTATCGCAAAACTTCTGATTTTTCCCGGAGCTCGATTATTCACTTCAAACTGAGAGGGCCAACTTTTGTCACGTTCCAAGGAACCGTTTAGGATGCCAAGAGACACAGGACCTTGCAAGACTGAAAAGGAATTTCCTTCTCTCCATAAGTAAAGAAAAATTGAAAAAGTTCCAGTGATCACATGAACTTATCAAAACGAAACAGCAACCTGACTTCATGATACATATGCTTCATATATATATATATATATATATATATATATATATATATATATATATATATATATATATATATATATATATATATATATATATATATATATATATATATATAGCATAGTACAAGGATCCATTATTTAAATGTTCTGTGAACTACTTCACTTTAACTTATTCTCATTCATACCTGTGATTTTGATTTATTCTAAATCATTGATATATTTTTACCATGACCGATATATATTATTTTTTTAATTTGCTTCTTGATTTTGTATTTTCTTTCAGTCAAAGTAGACTATGTTTATTTTAATCAATAATGATATTCATCATTCATTTCACACACAATCTTAGCTGTTTCATTTTGCATAAATCTTTAAAATATATTTCTTTTGCATAATCGTATTATTTATTCTTTGAAAATGAAAAGGATTCAGAATAGCTCAGCTGTATCCTTGATAATAATTGCAACTTTTTCACGTTTTATTATCCAGGTTTTGCTGACAACATTCACTGTAAACATGACTGTAATCACACACACTCATTTTATACATACAAACATACATACATATATATATATATATTATATATATATATATATATATATATATATATATATATATATATATATATATATACTGTATATATAACGAGAGAGAGAGAGAGTGGGGAAGCTCTGATATTTGTTGTCATCAAAGGAAAATTTTGAAAACAACAATTGTCGCATTTCTTCCCACCCCGACCCCTATCCCTACTGCAAGTCTACGTTAACTAAGCAGTTTTATCCGAGAGAGGACGCGACAACTGTTTGCATTGCGGAGAGCAGAGAAACCTTTCGAAGTTTAAAAAATTGCATTTAGGAACCAAGTCCGAATGTTCGTTTCCTTCCGTTTCCTTGCCTATCACTTAGTTTTGAGCGGCGTTAATTTTAGATTTCGCGTTGATGACCATAGCAGTTGTGACGTCATTTTGCAGGATTAATTTCTAGATCCAGTCAGAATTAGGCTACCGTTAATAGTTTAAATATTATATTTAGCATGCTATGTCACTAAACTCTGCATGTACCTTTATGTAACAAACAAAAAAAACTTATGTAAGGTTAATTGCATTTTGCAACTAATACGCCATGAGTACATGTCAGATTAAGTTCCTCATTGGAGGGGTGGGTATCGTACTCGGCTAGCACTCTGCTGGCCCCGCGCTCGCTTCTCCGACCAGCCAATGAAGAATTAGAGGAATTTATTTCTGGTGATAGAAATTCATTTCTCGTTATAATGTGGTTCGGATTCCACAATAAACTGCAGGTCCCGTTGCTAGGTAACCAATGGGTTCTTAGCCATATACAATAAATCTAATCCTTCGGGCCAGCCCTAGGAGAGCTGTTAATCAGCTCAGTGCTCTGGTTAAACTAAGGTATACTGAAGTATTTAGATTAGATACATGTTGAACAGGGCCTCCTCTCCACAACAGCTGCCCGGCATCCTTCACCCAACCGACCCCCCTAAGAACCACCTGCACCTATTTCATCAGTGTCTCCTAGAAATTCTGAGCTGTTAAAATATTCCTTTCAAGGCATTTGTTCCTCGCAGTGTTCAACTTACTGGGGGTAGCAGCCAAGCTACTGAACAGACTGAAGCCTGAATAACCTCAATGGTCGTTCTAGAAAGAAGGTTTGTATGTAAAGGAAAATTAGTTCCTTGTTCTATACATCTTTCTCGGTAATAAATCGACGGAGATTTTTTTTCCAAATTCCTTTAGTACACCGTTTTGCTTGAATTACTTAGACCTGTTTCTTGCCATAACAATTTATGTTATGCAGTTTATCATTCGTGAAAACTCAAGTCTATTTTAAAGTAATAAGAAACATAAAATTTCTTTAGGAATCAACATTTTATACGAAGAGCGCTAAAAAGGTAAAAATACGTTTGCTAATGCCAATAATTTTACATGAATATATTTATCCAATGATTTACAACTAATTTTACAGAATAATGATAGCCAATGTTCTGAATAAACTATAATATATATATATATATATATATATATATATATATATATATATATATATATATATATATATATATATATATATGTTCATACATACATATATGTTCACACACACAAACACATAAACACATATATATAGTGTATATATACTGAAGGAAAAATACAGATTTTTTGAGACGTAGTGCTACTGCAGGAGAAAAATCATGTGCAGTCATAAACGGGGATAGGTAAGGTAGTCTAGGAGAAAATGAGAGATGAGAGAGGAAAGGGTGCAAGTAATAAAAACAGAGGACAGAAAGTAAGATATTATGAAGGAGAAAGGTTAAAAAAAACAAATGGATCTCATAATAAAATAACCAAATAAAGAGAAGCACCTGAAGTCAATGCAGTCCTGGGTGGATAGAATGAGAATTTTGAAGATTTGTTGAATCAGGAGGATAGAAGGGAAGCAGAGCTGATGACAAGAGTGCAGAGTGGTTAATGTGAGGTTCAGAATGTTTCCAGAAGTGACTGCTCAGGAGTTATGGTGGGCCATATAAGAAGAATGGACAAATGGAGAGACACCTAGCATTGATGATGGACTTGGTGAAATGTTACACCACAGTGGTGAGTGTAAGTGACTGACCAGAGTTTGCAAGGTATGTATGAAAATGGAAGGGTTCTGAATGAATGGGAGAGAGAATTAACTGTCCTGCTGTATAAGGATCAGGTGGACATAGGTAGCACAAGGTTACCTATATATAAGGAAGGCATATGACAAGATTTCAACTGAGAGAGTTAAAAAACAACACAGGGACTGATTGGAGAAGAACAATATAGCGTTAGACAAGGGAGAGTGTATGCAGGTCAGGTGCCAGTTATGAAACAGTTTTGTGAAAAGTTTGAAAGTAAAAAGAAAGCTCTACGTCCCACACATTGACCTAGAAAATTCTAAAGATAGGATACTGATAGAGGCAATGTGGATGGTGCTGAGAATATATGTTATAGTAGACAAATCGCTGAGGGTGATTAAAAGTTTCTATAATGGAGTTAAAGTGTGCATTTGAATATGAGAATAAGAGCATTATTGGTTTGCTGTTAAAGGGGACCTGCAACAATGGTGTGTTATATCTCCATGACTGACCAATGTATTTGTGGATGGTGTAATGCTACAAGTCAGAGAAAGGACTGTAGAAAATGAGTTGTGAATGAAGTGCAGAATTATTGATTTTTGCAGATGAGACGGTTCTGACTAAAGATATGGGGGAAAAACTTCAAAGACAACCAAATAAGCTTTAAAGCATTTGCAAGAAGAGAATCTTTTGAGTAAATGTGATCAAGAGTAAAGTTATGATGATTAATGGAGACAAGGAAAAGTGAGCAAAAAATGTTAATATGGATGGCAGAGACATGAAAGTGGATAACTGAATCACGAAAATATGGAACATGATGAATATATAAATAAAGACAATGCCACAAAGGAAAAAGAAACGACAGAGTTGTGCTAGGCCTTTTGACTTACTGTCCTTTACTCAGCAGAATGACTGAAATATAAAAATAAGTTTACTAAAGAAAGCTCATATGAATGACAGATGGGGATTATAAAGGAAAATATGTACCTGGAATCCAACACAGCTGAAGAATTAGTAGACCTACCAAAGCAGGGGTATATATTTAAGAGGTTTTACAAAAGATTAGACCCAATCGCTCGAAAGCAGGGACAAGTCAATTAATAGATTATACAGGGAAAGATACTGACCACCAAAAAATGACCGTGGAAAAAGTAAGCTGATTACATATGTTATAAAAGTATAATTCATCTTATGGTAAACAATAAGTTTTGCAAAGTGAACACTTTCAAAAAAAAAAAAATTAAACATACGAATACATAGACAATATATATAAGGTGACTAATTAGTAATTAAGTCAGTGATTTTATCTTTAAGGTGATTTTTTTATCATTTTACTAACACAGGGGTCCATATAATACATGCCAGGGCTAAGGTTAAAATTACACCTGGAAGTAAGCTGTATAGCCTAATAGCAGATCCTAAAAGATTGCGTGAAGAGAAATCTTTTGATATTGCAATCACTGAACTTTCAGTCCAATTTATCCTGTGAGAGTTTTCACTTAAATGCATGAATACTGCATTGGATGTTTGCCCAGTTTTGACAGAATACTTATACTGTTTAATTCGTACATCTAAATCTTTACTGGACTGGCCAATATAAAAAGAGGGGCAGTCCAAGCATGGAATTTTATAATTATATATATAAGTTGTTGATTTCCTTAGGGCTATTTTTATTAACATTCCTTTTAGTGTGTTGTCACAGGAAAAAACCAGGTTGACAATAAAAGATTTTAACAATGATTTTATGTTTCAAAACCACTAAAATAAAGCAAGCTAAGAATGTTCTTAGGGGTTTCTCTCCCCATAGCAAATATCTAGTATATGTGAAGGATAACAAAATCTGTTTTTTTCTTATATATTCTCTCCCCATAGCAAATATCTAGTATATGTGAAGGATAACATAAATCTGTCCCTATTTTTCTTATATATTCGATTTCTTGATCCAAGTACTGGGGACTGACAATACACAATGCTCGTAAAAACGGAAGAAAAAATATTTTGTTATTAAGTTGGTGGCTTGAATAAAAATGGACATAAGTTGTTGGTTGGTTTCCTATAAATACTGAATTTGCATTGAAATGGTTCTCCATGTATTAAAACATCTAAGAAAGGGAGGCAATTATTATTTTGTAATTCTCTTTCCTTCGTGGCATTGTCTTTATTTATGAAAGTGGATGTTTTGTAAAGGTATTTAGGACTGTGGTGATGGGTGATGGTAGAAAAAGAGGTGAGTGAGTCACAGAATAGATAAAACAAGAAAGGTGGTAATTTTCGTGAAAAAACTGTTAAGGGATTTGAACTGTCTATGGAGGACAAGCTGGGAATGTATGGAGGGGTTGTTGACTACTCATCTATAGGAGTGAAGTGTGGATGTTGTATGCAAATAAAATAAAAAAAACATTGAAGATGTTTAATACTGTTTAATAGCACATTTGGTTTAAGAAAAACTGAAAGGGTGAGAAATGCGGAAAAGAAAAGTTGTATAAATGTTGGTGTAGGTGAAAGGATGCACATATGCATACAGATATAAATATATATATATATATATATATATATATATATATATATATATATATATATATATATATATATGCATACACACACACATATACATATACATAAAGGGACTTGTACCAACAGTGTATATAAATATATTTCTTGGTGGTTATCCATCCAAGAGTTAACAAAAAAACATGTTATTCTCAGACTGGGTTACCTGAACTGCAGCAAATCTTTGTGTTTGTGTGTGTGTGTATGTATATGTATGTATATATATATGTTATTTATATATATATATATATATTTATATATATATATATATATATATATATATATATATATATATATGTGTATGTATGTATATATATATATATATACATACATACATATATATAGATATACAGTATATATATATATATATATATATATATATATATATATATATATATATATATCTGAGTGTTTGCATAAAACGACAATCCATCTCCATATGTACCATCATACTCCTCTCTTTCCCCTTCTCTCTCTCTCTGCCTATCCCCTCCCGAGCCCTTGGCCCCCCTTCCGTCTGACCACAACAAAAAAGAAGAGGCATCCCCACAGACGTTTAGAGATCATCCTCTCTAAACTCTCTTGCCTCCGCTCAGGCGAAGTATTAGAATGTGGATTAAGGTGGGCACACCCGATTTCTCCGTGATGGATGTATTCCATAAAATCCTCTTACCAAAACGATTTATTCTTATTACTGCTGACTGGAAGCTACGAAAGCCAAATTGAGGCTCTAGAGCTGTGAGAGAGAGAGAGAGAGAGAGAGAGAGAGAGAGAGAGAGAGAGAGAGAGAGAGGTGGGGTTTGTGGGTGGGCGGAGGAGAGTGAGGCGATAGAAGGCTGGAAGACGAACTGCTTGAGGTTATGCTTATTTAGGAAGAGAGAGAGAGAGAGAGAGAGAGAGAGAGAGAGAGAGAGAGAGAGAGAGAGAGAGAGAGATGAAGGAACGAAACAAGGGGACTCTTGAGGTCATGCCTATTTCCCAAAACGAAAACAATGTAGGCGTGAAGAGCTTCCTTAGAAACTTTATATCAACGGATTTATCCCTACAGGGTAACGTGAGCAATGTTGATGTTGGTCTTTGAAGTTCTATATTAAGGGAGCTTTACCGTCGATACATGAGTAAATAATAATGATTAAATCATTTTTCCGTTCACTGATCTTCCATGACTTCTTGACTTACAAGATGGTTGACAATTTACAGATCTTTTTGAAAACATTTTAAGCTAGTAAAATGATATTCTGCAAAAAGAAACTGTAAAAACGATATAGTTTACTTTTATATGCATATACTGATATACGGACAACATAATGCCATTGTAAAGAGCAAGCGTGGTGGATATTAAGAAATAAAGTAACAATATTATGGATTAGGAGAAGGTTAAGAATGGCCTAAAATACTAGAAAGGTCGCTCATAAGCAGCAGAAGCAAACGACGGGTCATTCACTTTGGACAATGTCCTAAATCTAGACCATTCATCCACATGATCAGTGCCTAAGGTTGTACAAATGCAGTTGTATTTAGTAAAAAGGGACCAAATGATTGAAAAGAAATGGGTTTGCACGCTCGTTGATCGGAGTAGCCGTAGGTATCCAGTCACAAGGATTTTTGCAAACCCTCCATACTATGTGGGAAATTTACATGTTATGTGC
The DNA here is from genome assembly GCF_040412425.1 of Macrobrachium rosenbergii. NCBI lineage: Eukaryota > Metazoa > Arthropoda > Malacostraca > Decapoda > Palaemonidae > Macrobrachium > Macrobrachium rosenbergii. The sequence continues at coordinate 38,060,836 of NC_089784.1, forward strand.
CTAGATAACCCTATTTATGACTTCATTCCTGGAAATATTCCGGGTGTAAAGGACGCCAAAGAAGTTATTAAAGCTGAGGCTAAGAGGGTTGAGAAAGCTGTAAGGACAGATAACCAAAGGGAGCCAGAAGAAAGTAATGTAGGAATGGATTCGGAAAAGGGTAGTCTGTTTATTGCTGCATAAACCGAGATGCAATAAACTGTGCAAAAGGATCAAATCACCAGTGTACAGAAGCTATGCTAGGAAAGACCGAAAGATTGTGACAAGTAATATACAAGCAATCCAGCCCTAGGAGAGCTGTTAATCAGCTCAGTGGTCTGGTTAAACTAAGGTATACTTAACTTAACTTAATGAGGTACTGCAGTCAAGAACCAGATTTTCACCATTCAAGCTACTGTATAGTAGGACCATGAGAGGGCCAATGCAGATTCTCAAGGAATTATGGACTGGAGACTGCGAAGGACTTTTGACTTTTCAGTGAACATCTTGACCATCTACAGTGATATGAAAGTGAATGAGTTTGCAGCAGCCATAGCCAAAGAAGAGGAATTCCTGAGTACAACCATCATCAAGAATGAAGTTGACGAGTACCAGGTAATCCTGGATGAGTGCTGGTTACAACTTAGACCACAGAATGAAGAAGGGATTTATCAACATGTCAATGTTGGTGGTGACTTTAGCAAGTAGCAGATGTAGGTATTGCAGTTTTTGGAGGAAACCTAAGATACCTTAATCAGCAATCCAAGAAGGACGCCTGCTGGAGGCCATGGCACTGAATTGACTACAGGGCAGCCGGTCAGAGCAAAGATGTATCCTTTACCTATGCTACTAAGGAAGTGATCCAAGAGGAAGTTCAGGAGTTACTTGGGATGTGAATCATCAAAAGGTCAGCTTCTGTACACTGTTCACCAGAAGAGATGATGAAGAAGAAAGATGGATCAAACAAGTTCTGTATAGATTACCATCAACATATTGTCATAAAGCGATCTGGGCAGATCCCGATGGAAGAAGCTTCAAAGGATAAGATAATGTGCACAGTTTCAGTAGGATGTTACCAGTTCAAGAGGATGCTGTTTGGATTAATGAACTCAACAATGACTTTTAACACGGTGGTGAGGAAGATGTTAGCTGGAACCAAGAACACTGACCATTTTTTGGACATGTTACCTCATATAGCTTCATAGAAAGGGTGCACTGAGGGACTAAAGGACCTATCCCACAGGGTGAGGGGGATCTTGACTGACCATCTGACCTTCTAAGTGTCACACTGAAATGACTCATGCATAAGGTTAGCTGTAATAGGATTGCCATTGATGAAGCGATGCTACTGAAGATCCATGACACAGCACCACTGTCATGGGTAGTGACTTAGGTGTCGAAGGAAGGATACAAAAGAGAACGAAAATTTCCTTTTCAATAAGCATGTGTCGTGTGGACATCCGGTGCTGTGTTGTCTTGAGTCCATCTTTACCCCTCATTGGCATGGACCCATGTGGTCTCCTATGAACACAAGAAGATTCAGTACCTGACAATGCAAGATTTCATCACAGAACTAGTGGATGATTTTAGTCTTGCATGGTGAAATGAATGGGTTTTTGATAAGCCAATCAGGAAACAGAAATTTCAAGAATCTCCATATAAGGAAATGATGATCATCAAAAGTTTCATCATTAGCTCCAGTCTTTTAGGAATATATAAGCTTCCAGAGGATCGCCCAAGAGAGGAAAGAAGAAAGAGGACAGATAAGAGGACGGAAGTACAGAGGATGCAGCATGAAGCACAGAGAAATAAGAAAAGAAACACATATGCTTTAGCATGTCAAGTCCAAGAGCTTACCTAGTCTATGTAGAATCTGGAAGCTTTAAAGACTGCTACCATGGAATTGCTGTTCCACCTTGAATTTAACCATCTATGTCTTCTACAGATCAGTGTCAAAGCCCCTGCATCAAAGAGTAATTCATAAGACACAGATTTATCTATATATAAATCCTACCTTGCACAACATTCCCAGAGTGGTTTGTTCTAAAAACATGGAGACTTTGTATTTGCAGTCAGTTTTGTGTTGTAGGGTGTTTTTCTGTTTATAGTAGCATGTCTAAGAAAGAAAGTGAGGATTATGATAGCATGAAAGGAACAATTCTTAGTGTATACAGATTAGTACCAGAGGTGTACTATAAGAGATTTGGGAGTTTGAGATAGGATGAAAGTAAGAAGTATGTGGAGTATGGAAAATAGTTAGATAATTTTAGGATTGGTTACCTTTTGCCAATGTTGATGAATTTGATGATCTTAAAAACATAGTTTTACTAGACAATTAAAGGATAATGTACCCCCAGAGATTAAATTACATATAGCAGATATGTGTGAAACATCTTTCACACGTGCAGTTAGGTTGGCTGATGAAAATAGTCTAACATAATTTGAGTGAAGGTAGGAAGGAAAGTGATCCTTCGTTAGGTAAAATCCAACATAATAAAATTCCCAGTAACAGCAGCAGCAAACAGGTAAGAGTGACTGGTGTTGTTATGCATGGGGGAAACGTGTTCAGACTTCCAAGTTTTTAAGCATAGAGAAATGAAGTTTTCATGATAAAACTAATATTGTAATACTTACCTGAACGCCTGAATTAGCCCTGGTTACCCACCAGCCCGAACTATGTCCCCGTAACTATTACCCACTAATTGGGTAATTAACCGTCAGCATTACCAATGCTTACAGGAAATCTTGTCAATATGAGTTACCTGAAGTATCGCTGGCAACGCTGCTGCAAGTCCAGCCGCACGAGGCCGGGTTCCCCAATTGCTTAATTCACTAATCAAATTGAAGTGAGGAGGAGGGTGGGAATCATTCAGGTGTTCAGGTAAGTATTACAATATTAATTTTATCATGAAAACTTCATATTGCAATACACTCCCTGAACACCTGAATTAGCCTGATTAACAAAATTTTATGGAGGTGGGATCAATCTAATTTCAGCCCAACCTGCCAAACAGGAAGGCAGGTAACTCATCATTCACCTACTCTGCCTATATGCATGTATCCTCACCTGGTTATCCACTCGGCAGGAGAGGATGCCTGAAGAGAGAGAGTACCCTCGACTTCAGTCTCAAGTCTCGGTACTGTCTGAGTCGAGCTACCCCTGATGTGGTATTCAAACCTCCTCATGGATAAAGGGTAGAAAAACTAACCTACCATGTGGCTAATCAAAGTCTCCCATGCATAGCGGAGAACGACGACCTCCCATGTGGCTAACCAAAGCACTCTCATGTATGGAGGGGACGATGAACCTCCCATGAGGCTAATCAAAGCACTCTCATGTATGGAGGGGTACGACGAACCTCCCATGTGGTTATTGTAGCCTCGCATGTATGGAGGAGAGGTTGAATGCGCAGTCTCTTCGGTTCTTCGCAGTATGATGCAGCTGACACCTGTACAGAAGAGGGGGGGGGGTTTGGAGAAGATCCTATCAATCTGGCTCAGCCTAGGTACATCATGTTAATATCCTACCTAATGCTCCCCTTATGGATCCTGATCAATTAAGAATTCCTGATTCGTAGCCTATCTGGAATACCTAACTTTCCCCCACCCCGACCTTGTCCTGCCTTTACAAGATCGTGTTGGCCACCACAAAAGGACCCAGCGAGTAACCCTTCTACGACGAAAATTGGATGTCTCTGAGGTAAAAGGTCGTAAAGACTGACACCGACTTCCAAGTGGCCGCTTCTAAGATTGCCGACACTGAATAATTCCTAAGGAAGGCCGACGATGTCGCCATTCCTCTGATGCTATGTGCCCTCGGACGTGCAGACGAAGTTGAAGGTTCCAAGGTCGAAGAAGAGCCTTCTGACGCTTGGTGAATAACTTCCCAAAGAAAGAAACTGATTGCGTTCTTAGAGACTGAACGCGAAGGGCATTTAGGAGAGACAAATAACGTTCTCAGGTGAGGCAAAACTTTCTCGGTCCAAGACAGATAGACTTTTAGAGCCCTAACTGGGCATATTAGCATTTCGGCAGCGTCGCCACCTACAAAGTCTTCTAAGGATGTGACTTTGAATGCTCTTGGTAAAGGATTAATTTCCAATTCTGACTTTGCCACGAATTCTGGTAAGAAAGAAAAATACTGTTTCCCGAAACTGACGTGATGAGGTTGTCGAAAAGTGTCGCGTCAGACGGAGAATAACATCCACACAGTATGCAATAGCGCCTCTGACTGATTGTGGAAGGTATCTTCTAAGATACTGGCTTCCCTGGCCGAGATAGATACAAGACGGTTCAATGATGGAACCCAAGAGAGGAGAGCCTCTACTGATTCGTTCAGCAGCATCCTAACACTCGGAGAAGGGTTACCCACGACCCTATAAAAGCCCTTCCAAATAGGAAGCAAGGCTGAATCCTGTTTACCCAATCCTATCACTACTGCCAACCTATTGTCAGCCTCTATCAAAGCCTGCTCGACCCTGCCAAACCAGACTAGATTCTTTGGTGACTGTGTTACCACTGGCTTAGTTGCATAAAGCGACTCGAACATCGCTTGGTTCTGCTGTATCAGCTCCTCCTGAGCCTTGGACTGTGGATACAACAAGTGGATAAAGTCCAACATCCGTCTATATTCAGACTCATTGGCCGAAGGAAGACTAGCCTCTGGTATCTGATCCTCTTCTTCGCATGAACAGTCTTTGTCGAATTGGTCTGACTGAGCCGAAACTGGAAATGAGACAGACTGACCCCTAACAAACATTGAACCTGATGATCCAGAACCTGACACCCCTGGGTGCGCAATACGGACACCTGACGAATCGTTCCCAAACATCTTGGGAGTCGCCGAAATACACTGTGCAAAACCCATACCCACTAAAGATGATGACAGAACAAATGGGTCGGTCACACCTGGGAGGACAACGCCCACTCCTGAGCGCGGAGAGACCGCAACACCCACACCACCCAAACCCAGATGTAGCAGGGTTGCATGAGACTGGGGATCCGGAACAGAGGGGCCCCTACTTGAAGAAGACAAGGAAAAGGGTCCCTGATTACCCGAAATCAAACCTGAACCTACATAGACCGCCTTAGCCAGGAGGACAGTGGAACCTGTCGGAAAATTTTAAAGAGGAGGAACCGAAGGAAGAAGGAAGAAGCCACACTCGGAGTTACTACTGGAGCTCCTGTCGACGATGTTGGGCAGGTAAAGAACGTTCCAATTGGCCCCGAACTCGAAAGGGTTTCAAAGGGAAGATTACTAGGTACCGAACCCAAAGAAACAGGAGAAGATGAAACACCAGATATGTTAGGTAACAGGGAAATCGCGGAAACTATCGGAACCGCAGGATTAAATGCTGCAGCAGGCTCACCGCCAACTGCCACAGTAACTATATCAGAAGCCTGCGATGGTACGGGATTCGCCATGGATGGCACCGAAAACAATCCCACTGTTGGCATAGATGCCGGATGAGCTACCAAAGCACCTGGAATGTTCCCCGAAAGGTGGCTAGAGAGGGAAGGTTGAGAGAGAGTAGTGGAAGAAGGTTTGGAAGCCATAGAGGATACCGAGAAATCTGAGGTTACAGAAGAAGCCATAGATTTTAGAGAAAGAAAATATACAGATTCTGATCCTCCCTGATAATCCTGCAATACATCATTTGTGAATTCCGGAAATTCTTCATTACATGATCATGGATATCCAAAAACCCTATTGAAACACTGTCTGACCAATGACCTATACCCTTTAGAAAGACCCAGTAAATTAGCATTATATTCTGCTAAATTTAATGTCCTATCAAATGAATCATCACCAACCAATGAGAATTTATCCCCAGAAGGAAAAGGAACTCTAGAAGAGGAAGGGAAATCCTCTGACCTTCCCGAACATGGCAAACTTACCACTGCCCCTACATCCTCCTCAACCAATTTAGCAACATTTTGTCGCAAGGAGGCTGCAGATGGAAAAAGAACCACTGTTGGATCTAACAGAGATCTCGGAGCCTTAATTACACCTGTCCCCAAAAAAGGCTGCACCTTCAACTTCTCTCCTAAACTCTTTGCTACCTCACTATCCCTATTCGTCTGTGTCAATCCTATTTCTAGATTCACCTCTGGACTTACATTATCTGAAGAAAGAGGGAAATCCGCTGCTAACACTGCCTGCTCCGCGCTGGGGCGGCCAGCAGATCCTACCTTCGAGGTTTGTGGTTCTCCATGACCCCTGGCACCCGTTAGGGCTGGTTCTGGAACAGGCAGGGGAGCTGAAAAAAAAAAAGTTTGTTTCTATTTCCCTACTGCCTATATTTTGTTCTTTGAATTCTGATAACTTAGTCATAAAGCTAGAAATTAAATTTGTCATGCTGGCTGATAATTTATCTTCCAATTTCCTGAATAACTCCATTTCTATAGCCTCTTTATCTAAACTCTGAATTTCTGCAGCTGGTTCCCTACGTTTGCTCTTGGAAGCTAGAGATTTTCTATGCTTAACATAATCCTCCATTTGATCTTTTGACCATGACCTACATTCATCACATCTCAAAATTAAGCTACATGTACCTTCCTACAAGCTATACAAACTGAATGTCTGTCATGTTTGAGGGTACTCATCCTCCATTTGCAAGCTGTGCATGATTGGTGAGTTGCAGCGTCTCCAGCAGTTGTGGTGTCAGTTGCCATTGTTGTAACCAAGGTTGAAGCAGTTGTGCTATCCAAGGGAGGCGTCTTTTTATCCAATCTATCCATCACGAGTCCAAAAAGAGCCAGAGTCTAGACAGGGAGAGAAAATCCAAAGCCAGGCGACAGAACAATCCAGGAGAAAAGGTGAAAATCCGGTCCAAGTCATTATCCCATATCAATAAAGTCAGTAGGCCTATATGGGGGTCGGGCTAATAACCAAAAGTTCGCCTGAAGCAGGAAACATCCATGCAGCAAGGTGAACAGAAAGAAATTGGGGAACCCGGCCTCGCGCAGCTGGGACTTGCAGCAGCATTGCCTACGGTACTTCAGGTAACTCATCTTGACAAGATTTCTTGTAAGCGTTGGTAACGCTGACAGTTAATTACCCAATTAGTGGGTAAAAGTTACGGGGATATAGTTCAGGCTGGTGGGTAACCAGGGAAAATTCAGGTGTTCAGGGAGTATACTGCAATAGCAGTACTAAGTAGAGAGAAATTGAGAATATTTTAGATTATAACTTTTTAGTTCCTACTAAGGGATTCAGAGCCAATGAACCACGATTTTTCTGCAACACCTTTTTATCAAAGCACCAGGTAAAGGTGAAGCATGGCAAGTGTATATTTTATAACCCTACCTAATTTTTGCAAATATTATTTAGTACCTAAGTTCAATAGTTCTGGTACTTATCAGAGTAAAAGTGTGTTTCCTATGCAAGAGCCATCAAAATTAAAGGCAAGGGTTTTGAACACAATAGTGACATTAACTTATGATGTCATGAGGCTCCACCCACATTGAAGAGTTCACATATGGGGAAAACATCTCTTCACCATGGCTCAGCCCACTTGCCGATGACATACTCACTAACTGATAATAGCAAGGCCAAGAGAAAGAGAAGGTCTGCTCATTTCCCCCCAAAATCCCCCATGTAGGCAGAGCTTTGTCTACCTCGTTGCGTCAGCAGGTGAAGGCTGAAAAGAAAACAAAAGAAGGGACCTTGAGCTGGTACTGCTAAGATACATCATCACCTACGTAGTTACCCCAGGTGGGAGGCGACTCCACCCAATTGGGTAGGCCTTGGATTGTCTAACAGCTCGTGCCCACATTTCTGGTGTGGTCAAGTAACTATTACCTTCTATAGAAATGATTACCTATTCATGCTATAGTAGATCTTGCCACGGGTCTTATCACTTGTATACAAAATGGCAAGCCGTAGTACAAATGCAGTCTTACAACCACTGGGACAATTCCATATCCTGCTGGCCATTATTGAATTTGCTGGAGCCTAGACTGTAAGCGTTAGTGACTTACAGCCTACCTGGTGGATGGGTGGAGCCTCATGATGTCATATCATGTTTACGTCACGAATGGTTTTAGGATCCTTGTCTGTGATTTTCTCGGTTCTGCATCGGTGACTTCAGTTTACTCTATAAATATCAAAACTATCAAACTTAGGTACGAAATACTTGCAAAAATTAGGTAAGGTTATAAAATACACTTGCCAACTTTCACCTTTATCCAACACTTTGATAAAAAGGTGTTGCTGAAAAACCATGTTTCATCGGCTCTGAGTCCCTTAGTATTCGTTGTCGGAATGAAATGAGTTCTCCAGGGTTTCCACAAGTCAAGTATGTTTTCTCCCTTTATAGGTTTTTTTTTTTTTTTGGAACTATGATAATTTTACAGTTTTGCTAAAGTGAGTTAAAGTGAAAACTTATCCTATCTCAAGCTCCTAAATATCTTATAGTACACCTCTGGTACTAATCTGTATTCACAAAGAATGGTTTCTTTCACACTATCATAATCCTCACTTTCTTTCTCAGACATATTACTATAAACAGAAAGCACCCTGCAACACAAAACAGACTGCAAATACAAAGTATCCATGTTTTTAGGACAAACCACTCTGGGGAATGTTGTGCAAGATAGTATTTATATATAAATAGATCTGTCTTATGAATTACCCTTTGACTACTAAGGGCTTTGACGCTGATCTGTAGAAGACACAGATGGTTAAATTCAAGGTGGAACAGCAATACCATGGTAGCAGTCTTTAAAGCTTCCTGATTCTACATAGACTTGGTAAGCTCTTGGACTTGACATGCTCAAACATCTAAAGGGGGTCTCATATGTGCTTCTTCTCTATTTCTCTGTGCTTCACACTGCATCCTCTGTACTTCTGTCCTCTTTCTTCTTTCTTCTTTCCTCTCTTGGGCGGTCCTCTGGAAGCTTATATATTCCTAAAAGACTGGAGCTAATGATGAAACTTTTGATGATCATCATTTCCTTATATGGGGATTCTTGAAATTTCTGTTTCCTTATTGGCTTATCAAAAAACCCATTCATTTCACCATGCAAGACTAAAATCTTCTACTAGTTCTATGATGAAATCTTGCATCATCATAGGAGACCACATGGGTCCATGCCAATGAGGGGTAAAGATGGACACAGGACAACACCACACCGGACGTCCACACGACATATGCTTATTGAAAAGGAAATTTTCGTTCTCTTTTGTATCCTTCCTTTGACACCTAAGTCACTACCCATGACAGTGGTGCTGTGTCATGGGTCTTCAATAGCTTCACTTCATCAATGGCAATCCTATTACACCTAACCTTATGTAGTCTATGGGTAATTTCAGTGTGACACTTAGAAGGTCGGATGGTCAGTCAAGATCCCCTCACTCAGTGGGACAGGTCCTTTAGTCCCTCGATGCATCCTTTCTATGAAGCTGTAAGAGTTAACATGTCCAAAAAATGGTCAGTGTTCTTGGTTCCAGCTAACATCTTCCTCACCATCCTGTTAAAAGTCATTGCTGAGTTCATTAATCCAAACAGCATCCTCTTGAACTGGTAACATCCAACTGAAACTATGCAAATTATCTTATCCTTTGAAGCTTCTTCCATCGGGATCTGCCAAGATCCCTTTGTTATGACAATATGATGGTAATCTATACAGAACTTGTTTGATCCATCTTTCTTCTTCACCATCTCTACTGGTGAACAGTGTACGGAAGCTGACCTTTTGATGATTCACATCTCAAGTAACTCTTGAACTCCCTCATGGATCACTTCCCTAGT